>NW_009703298.1:0-3061 GCF_000703405.1 Apaloderma vittatum | reverse complement strand
CTCTTTCTAAGATTTTTTCATAAAGTAACTCATAACAAGTTAATATTTATACAAAAATATCAGTTATCAGGGAGTGGTTTCTAAAATCTGAACTTGAACTATTTCTATGACTTAGTTATGAGCATAATTCAGTGCCTTCAGTGCCTTCACGTTTTACATTTTGGCTAATAGGAATGTTGATTAAATATATTCTCCTTAGAAGATACTTATTTTAAAAAGTCATATTATCGCGCATGTAGAACATCGAGATATGAATGCTAAAAATGGACAGACTTCTGTGTAAAGGACAACAGCATCTTCACATATGCATAGTTCCAGCTCCATGAATTTTGAATGAAATAGACCATCAATTCTGGAGTCTGAAATAGGCCATTTTTATTAATACAAACAATCTCCTTCTGTCTTTGGAAAACAGTCCTATACGGACCAAATTGTGTAAACATACACTTCTGCTCCTCCAGATTTTGGCTTAATTAACTTTACCCCCTAATCTTCACTGATGATTACCCTCAGTACACTTTATGAAAAAAAGGGATCTCTTCAAATTGTAGTTCAAGATTGTAGGGACCATTATGATTGTGTTTGTATTTTAAAAATTATTAAATGACAAAAAAAAACCCCAGACTATGAGAAAAGTGCAAATGCTTTTAGGCAGACAATCCAGAGTTACTGATTTTTTAATATCTTTGCATTTGTTTTTGTTTTGTTACTTGAATACATTATTACAGCTGCCCTCACACTTCTGTCTGTATAAATAGATGACACCTGCTAGGCTTTGAGGAATTATTATGGGCTATAAGTGGCTATATGACAATGTGGGGTCATCTAAGACTCCAGTATGTTAAAGAGCAGTTCTTCGTTCTGGGTCATCGCATGGTCCAACAACCAACTGTACTAATAAAAATGAGGGAGGTGTCATGATTCCAGAATGAATTGTCTGGACTAGAAGAGGTTGGTGCTGCCCAGATAGGTGCATATCAAAACAAAAACCAGCAGTCAGCAACCTCATGGCACATGTGAAGGATGTGTTTGTTAAAAAATTGGTAGAATGTCCCATTGGTTATCAGATATAAGTCTCAAAATCATATCCAAAGTGAATTACGCCTCACTGTGTTCAGCCCTTGTCAGAGTATTTTTCTGCCAGGTAAATGTGGGATTTTAAAACCCCATAAACAATGATCAGAACCACAGCCCGTTTACTTTAGTAGGAACAAATTTCAAGTGACTTATTTGGTCACTTTCACTTTATTTTTCGTCTGAAATAATAATCTACTGAGGTAGAGAAGATGAACTGCCATCCAAGACCTATATCCTTTGATGGAGTTAGAACAAGAAAGTTTTCCCATTCCCGGCCTCCAGTCAAGGTGCAGAGTTGCGCTGTTGGACTGCAATGCTTTGGAAATGTCCATCAGGAACACCACTGATATCTTAAATCATAGAAACATAGAATGGCCTAGGCTGGAAGGGACCTTAGAGTTCATTTTAATCCAGCCTTCCTATCGCCAGGGACGCCATCTCTCGACTAGATCAGGCAACACATGGGGACCGAACAGGAATTGAACCCGCAACCTTGGCATTGTCAGCACCACACTCAACTGAGTGAGCTAACCACCCTCTCAAGTTGCCAGCTAGGATGTGTGACTGTGGGAAGGGAAGGACAACTGTAACACTACGGTAAGAGACAGACATAAAACCTAATGATATATTTAAAGATGTAGAAACATAAATGAAACAAAAATATTCATAGCCTATGTGCATGATATTTTTTGTTGTAAAATAAGGAAAGAAGAGTTTCTATACTGCAGTCAGGTGCTATGAATATTATATACAAGAGTGCGGATAGAATTAATGCTTCAAAAAGCCTCTCAGCATAAAATGACACTGCAGACCTCTGCATGGTGGAACTTGAAAGGAGTGACCTTTATACTATACAGCACTCCACAGTGTAGACACAACCTCAGTCTGTTTATGAGCACAGACTATACAGTATTCATCAGTTTTGGTGTCTCCCTTGTCACTGTTGCTTCAGGTTCCATTTCCCTTTACGTTGCAACGCCCACTTACTGAAATATCTCTGTTCTGCTATCACACGCATTAACCCCATATTAGAAAGAAATATAGTGCTCAGAGTGGTGCAAGAAAATGTTGTTAAGAGAAATCTTTCATGAATAATCTGCTTATGCTTTGCACTTCAGTTGCCTGGCTCCTTTTCAGAATGATCTCAGTATCAAGAAGTTACATCCTGCCTTCTGTTGCACAGGTAGTTGCCTTCTGCTCCCTCTACATTTTTTATCCCACTTGATGGCAATTATATTCTTTTCCATCTACCTCAGTACCAGCTTAAAAAGACAAGACTATTTTATCTCCTTTGGAAAGAGCCACACTGAAAAGCATAAAAAAGAAACCTACACTGAGAAGATGACAAGGTGGTTCTGTCAAGCTTTTTCTGTGAAACATTTTCAGCCTGAGCAGAGTAAAAACCTAACTATTTAAACCTACCTAATTTTCCCTATTTATTTTTAGTGTGAGTGAAGATAAGGAATTGGTTTGCAAGCCAAGTCTTATTATAAAATTAATCTTCAGTTTATTCAGAAAGACATCTTGAATAGAGAAAGGTGTGGTATGTGAAGAAGGGAAAGGAGCAGGGAGACTTTAATCAAAGGTACACCTTATGCATCTTTTCTGTTTGATAGATTTTTACTCATTCTAGTGCAGACACAAAAACATTTAAGCAAGACAGCATTTCCTCCACTAAGGATAATCGAAAGAAAAAAGTGAAGGACAAATTGTTAGAAAATTTCAGCCAGATTCAATTAACTAGGTTTGTCCTGCTTCTTCTCATGATCATCATACTCATTATTTTTATCATTATACTTTCTTCTCTTTAAAAATTATTTACGTATCTCTGAGTTTACCTGTTAATTCATTGCTACTTTTCGCCAGGATGATCAGTTTTACTGCAATTACCATATTACTTTCCTTTGACTACAATGCAACCTGACTGAGCACTTACAGATATTTCTTCCAAAGGACTTTATTTTATTTTATTTTATTTTATTTT
>NW_009703297.1:8194-17005 GCF_000703405.1 Apaloderma vittatum | reverse complement strand
TGGGGAGCGGTGCGCGAAAAACACCGGCGTCGCCGCCTCTTTTCTCCCTCAGTTTTTCTCAACCTTTGCAAAAGCAGCATCTGCCGGCCATCTCCTGCGACTTTTCTTGGGATTCCTTTCCTCTGGCCGGCTTTTCCTCAGTGTGCGGTTGACACAACAGGACGGTGCATCTTTTTCTCTTTGTTTACCGAAGTTGGCGTGTGTGTGTCGGAGAGCAGAGTTGTCGAGACAAAACGCTGCCAAACAGTAATAATCTTTCCTCTGGCTCATTAGCCAGAGGATAATATAATGCTCTCCTTTAACAGTACTCCCTGATCCCAAGGGTATTTTAATAGATTTTTCTCTTTTCTGGTGACTCACAGTCTTAATTTTGCCATATGATCTTTTTTAAGACGAGTGCTGTTTCTTGTGTGTGTTTCTGTGCAGTAGTGGGATGCGTTCACTGTTTTTTTTTGTTTCTTTTTTTTCCCCCCCTAATCCTTTGCTAATCTTTCTACTTCCCTCTTACAGCTCTTTGAAATCGCTTCTGTTTCAGAGCTAATATGCTTAAATGCAATATGTGCAATTTCTTCATGTGAACGTCCTCATTCATTTTCAAGGCTTTATGCCAGATTCGCAGCCTCGCTAAACTGCTGTACCTCCATTGTTCCCAGTCTGGACCTTATTCAGATGTGCTTTAGTGTGATGGAAATAAGTGTGATATAAGTACTTCAGTAGTAGAACCTTGCCATAGGTCAGAGAAGACATGCAATTCGTGCTTTTAGTGTGAGGAAAGCTTTGTTTATACATGTCCGGCCTTTTCTTTTTTTCTTGCTTTGCATCGGTTTTGCAGATACTGTCCAATTGACTGCAGCAGAATCAATCCTGATTTACTTCAGTGCATGTGGGAGAGAAAACCCTTTTTCTTCAAATATATCTTTTGCCAGTTATGAAGGTTATAATAACTGTATTTACTATCCTGTGGAGTTACTTGGAGGCTATAAAAATTGAAGTAAAGTGTGAATAGCCACCATAATCTACAGAGAAATGCATATAAAGTCTTTCAGAAAAAGATTCATATTTTGTAAAAGGTCTATCGGATGATATAGCAACTTTCAAAACTGACTTTAATGCATAGTTTTTTTCCACTGTGCTTGCCTCTCTTATAATGATGTTCCACTGTCGTATCCATGTGTTTCAGGCACTGAAGAGTGTCTGTATGGCAAAATGCTTTGATTATTTCTTTTGTTTAAAAAGAAAAGTTGTGATCCAAGAAGTAATCTAGCAGACGTGAACTTAAAGCTCAGATACTCTCTGTGATCCCAGTGGTGGTAGTGTTCAGTTTATGTCTATAGGAGTTGCCGCCACAGGCAGTTTTAGATCTTTTTCTAACATCCCAGAGGTCATGAGTATAAAGCATGCACAACAAAACTGCATCCCCAGACATTACGGTCACTAAGATTCATCTTATATTGTATCCATTTATGGAGGGGTGAAAGAGGTACTACTGACTGTGTACAATGTTCAGATGAAATGTTACAAAACCCAAAGCACTTGTAGTGCTAATTTGCAGCATTTCAGAAGGACAGGTGATTTGTATGACTTCAAAAAAAATTTTAGAAAAGGAGACAGATGAGCGTGTATTTCAAATAACAAAGTTGGTCACCTTAGTCATATTCTGGTCGTGTCAGAAAAGGGTCTGGGAACAGTTCAGGCTTAACTTTTAAGATTAGTGTTTATACACTTGAGAAGGAGATACAAAACACAGTTGACAACACCTTTTATAGCATACATGTACTATGTAGGTTCTCTTTGCTAGAAGATGATGTGAAGATTCCTGGAAACATGTTCGTACCAAAGATTTGCTTCTTTTTCTAAAGAAAGATGCAGTGTTTAGTGACCTCAAAGTACACTTTCTCTATTCATAAAAGCTGTATTCTTCTCTAACTTTCGCCTAGGCTGCATGTTTATATGTTTGTGAGGTGAAGAACTACAAGGTGAAGAGAACAAGAGTTAATGCACAAAAATGGATAAAATACCCTTTCTCTAGTGATAATACATTAAATATTTGTTTCTAATTTTCAATGCTGCTTGTTGGTTGGAGGCTTTTGACATAAAAATGGCAATAATACCAGTTTTCAGTTATGTTTTGATCCATGAAAGTGTTTATTTCTGACTGACAGCTTTTTCATTTCGTACTTGCACATTTTAATGTTGAATTCAGTAATCCCAAGGACAGTCTCTAGTTAGTCTTCTGTCATTTAATGATAACCTCATTCTGAAACGTGTATCCATATCATTATATGTAATACAGGATTCTGAAAAAAAATCACTGAGCTGGGAGGCTAAGTGGCACCAGTTCAAGAAAAGCTGTTAGCCTCACGGTTTCCTTGACCCTCTGCAGATATCTTCTGCTTCTGAAAGCCAAGAGAATTTTGCCTAAGGAGAACGACATTATACCTCCTTCAAAGGAACCTGTGATCTTTCATGATCTTGTTCATCCCATTTCCAAAGTTGTCAAGCTGGGAACGCAGAAGTGTGTATCTTTTTGTGTGTAAATCTGTCATTAAGACTACTAAGAGCTATGTATACATCAGGAAAATGTATCGTAAGGATATGTGAATGCTTCGATTAAGCTACAATTCTTACTGGTGCCACTAAAAGTCTCAGGTGTTGGCCCTGTCGGTACTAGAAGATAAAAGCAACTGCCAGAGTTAGTGCCTGTGCTAGTGTAGACACCATGCCATAAAATACTGCAACATGAAAATGTTTTGAAAATAAAACAAAACCAAAAAAAAGTATTACGTTCTGGAAGGGGTGAATTAACAATGAATTGCAGAGAGATTTAGCTGTGTGAATCCAATTGGTGTTAATGTGTGTCACACAGTGAAAACCTTCATGCTGCTTTGAGAACGTGTTTCAGAGAAACTACTCTTTCAGGATAATTTTGTTTCAACATTTACTCTAAGTGGAAGTTTCTGGTACCTAGAAGTATACAGATAAACAAACACAAAGAACTCTAAATAACAGAGATGGTGAATGAGATTTTCAAAGCGATGAAGGGAAGATTAATGGAAAGTGCATGACTAAGTCCTCTTCATGGCTTTGACAGTGTCATTTCATGTGTTTTCCTTGGACTTCTGTGCACTGTGTCCCATGTATAGGTCTTGATTTACAAGTGTATGTTTTATCCAGTATACTTATTGTAAAACAGGCTGGTCCCTATTTAACTTGATACTTTCCAAATAATTTAAATGTCAGAAGACCACACTGGGAAATGCAGCTTCTGTGTATGAATGTTTTCACTAGCGTTTGTTTGGGGGCTGCAGCTGGTCCTATCAACAGACTAATTCCTCTCAGTATTTGTAAGATCTATATTTCTGATTGCCTCTAAGTATCCTTACACTTGGAGAAGAGACTATATCCATTAGACTGAATGATAACATTGCATCATTTGTTACTGTACATTGTGGAATTTCAGCAGTTTTGTTGGGAAGTGATATATGTCATTCATAGATTTTAATCTTTTTGAAATGCTTTATAAACCTGGAAAATTGTAACTTAGGATTTTGGCTCTTGATGCTTGTGTGTTAGAACTGCCAGATAACAGTTATTCGTTTGGCAGCTCATGGATCCGAGGGATTTGATAAATTTGAGAAAGTAAAATCTTTGAACTGGTAAATAGCCGCATCTCTTCGTGTTGGTAAAAGAATTGCTGGCCCGTTGATCTGGAGATAAAGCATCTGTGTGCTGATAAAGGAGGAGAAAGTATGAGGGGGTGCCTATTGTACTGGCAGGGCTGCAGGAGACTTGGGATTTTAGCCCTGAACAATGTGCTGGTTGCAGGTTGTTGACCTTTCTGTTAAGGCAGCTGACGTGAGAATGGTGTTTTCCTCTGGTAAGTCAAAGGACATCCCCCAAGCTTGTAACCATTGCTGGTGGCTGTGCCTAAGAGGCCGATACGCTTGTTGTACGGCTGTGTAATTGTGTTTAACATCAAGATTGGAAGTAATACACTGTGTCCAGTAGGACTACTTGAGTTAAATCTTTGCGATCCAAAAAGCGTGTAAGACTACATAATTTTTAGGATCTCTCTCACTGTGGACAAAAGAGTAATGGCTAGCAATAAGTGGTTTTGGCTTTGTGGTTTTTGTTTATTTTACAAAATTATTGGGAGATGCCAGTTAGTGAAACAGATCCAGTGCATCAACACTGTAGTGTTTAACCACCAGAAATTCAGCCTCAGTAGTAAAATCCCCTCCTGCCGAAGCTGCACATAATGCTTCTCTCAGTTCAGTGATCCAAAGTTGGGAATTCAAAACTTGAGGAACCCTAAACTGTCAGAGTTCTCTGAAATTTCTGAACTGGGTGGAATTCTTAAAGAAGCCATGCAGCTCTTGCTTTATCTTAGGCTCCAGTCACTGTAGCAGGCTGTTTTTCTACAGTTTCCTGCTGCTCCACGACTGATGGTCAGTTGTCATGTAGGCATTTAATGAATATTTTTACAATGATGAAGTGAAAGAGTTAAGGTTTCAATGATAATAATGGCAATTAATTCACTGAAAATTGGGAGTTACGTTGCTGTCTTTCCTGTCAATAAGATCAGTAAGTTTTGGAAATAATTATTTTAAGAACATTGGAATATGCTGCTGGTCTGCTTCTGTTTCAAGATCTGCTACATTCTGCCAGGACACAGTACTTGGGACTAGGAAACAAAGACTGTTTTTGGAAATCATTGCAATTCAGAAGGATAGTACTGTTGGATCCAAATGGAATTTGAGTCTTACAGAACTTGAACACACAATAGGCTTATGTGTAGAGATCATATGGGGTCAACTGTACTTGCAGATGATTAAATGGTGGTTAAATCTTGCTGATTTTGTGAGATTTGGATCTAAGATAAAAACTTGTAAGAATAGGTATCTTAGGTCATGTTTTCAATCTGTATGTTATATGCATCTAACAGGCATGAAGTGGATCCTTTCAGTTTTGAGGTCAGTCTGCTAAGTTGACAAATGAATAATAAAAGACTCAATTCCTTATTTTTTCAGGTAAAAGTGTTGCATTTTTGCTCCTCTATGATATCCAAATTACTTTCTTACATGAATAAATTAATTTATTATGTGAGCAAAGAGGGAGTCAAACAAGTCACACTGATTGTTCACCCTGATACTGCACAAGAAAAGCGAGTGGAGGTTTCATACTTCATTTGAGTAGGATTAAAGTCAATCCACACACTGAATACAGGCGTTGGTAAGATGATCTCTTCTTGAATGTGCTCACTGAGAAGAGGCAGTGGACCCAGGATACAAAAAGGGGGAAATTCTGATTAAATATTAGGAAAAAAAAATCACAGTCATATGTTGGATCGTGTTTTCCAGAGGAGTGGTGGAAACTCCATCCTTAAATAAATTCAAAACCCAGCTGAACATAGCTCTGAAAAAACGTGATCTAATGGAAGCGGATCTGATGTTGAATTTGGTCCTGCTATGAGTAAAGGTTTTGCCAGATGACCTCTAGAGATTCCTTTCAACTTAGGTTAACCCATGATTACATGACCTTATCAGAGCGTAATGAATAAGGGCCTTGAAGTCTTTCTTAGGAGGGTATTTAAAATTTGGGTTGTTTTAAAATAATTAGTTTCTTAATTACTTGTGGGCATAATACTGAGGAAATGGGCTTGATAGGGCAATAGCAATCCTAGTATTCAGTTTTGTCTCTAGGTATCAAACTTCAGCATTAAATTAAATGAGAAGTACCTGTGAGGGGCTTGTCATTTATTATGTTGCAAATAATAATTTGGTGGTGCAGTGTAGTATGTCAGATCTTTTGAACTCATTAGTATTGAAGCAAAATGTGTTTCATTCATTCAGTCCTGTAATTAGTTGCTAAACAGTCATTTTGGGACAAAAACCATGTTGTTTCTGTCTGTAGGGGGAAGTGAACTGCACAGTTTTTTGGTTCTAGATGAATAATATAAAGGGAGCAGTAGTAAGTGACTGCATGGTTCAAGAGACTGATAGTGCAATACAGAGTTTTTCACCTCTAGGTCATGTTTTGAAATTCACTGCAAGTTAGATGAGGGCAAATGTCGTCGTGGTTTATGTGAAGCGTTAGTGGTCTTGATATAGCATCAATATGTAAATAACATCTCCATATTAGTCCTAATTTCCAATTTTTATGTTATACTAGGAAGGTCAGCATTGGTGGTCATGGTACTGTGAAGACCAGAGTGATTTTTTTGCCAATGTTTGCTTCAGGTTGTCTTTTCATGGGTGCTAGCAGGGCAGTGTAATGAAGTTTGCACGGCCTTTGCTCATACTGGAGATGGTGTCTTTGCTGGGGATGTCAGCACAGAGAGGGATTTGTAAACTTTATGAGTCACATTAAATCTAAATGAAAAATAATGTTAATTGCATTGATTTTGCATAAATTTAATCTTTTTCGTTGGTCAGAAAGAAGAGTATTTCTTTCTATTTAGCACATTTTGCCTTGAAAATAGAATTCGGGCAATAACAAGTGGAAAATGTCACACTTGGAATCTTGAAGCAGCTCAGATGTGTCCAAGATGAAAACAGTCTTCTCCTCATCTATGAAGAGCAGTTAATGCATGCCTTCCCCAAGGGTATGCCGGCAGGTTACGGAACATGCAGTGCTGCACTTAGTGAGACCTGCGATTCCTTGACAGAACCATGTCAGCAGCACTGTGACAGCTTTTAGTATGTCACGGGTTTGTTGTTTTTTTTTTTCTTCCCCATGTGTCACCACTGAAATCTTTGTAATCTTGTGATGGATCTGTGTCTTTAGTACGTCTGTAAAGACAGGGGTAAGCTGGATTTAATAACTGTTCTCTGATCTCAGGAACATACAGAGTGCTTAAGACCCTAGTAATAAGAAGTTAGTAAAAGATTTTATTTTAGTCTTTTTACTTTTTACTATACTTCTTTATCATCTTGTCCTTCTTCAGATACAGCCATACCTTGCATGTAATCTCAGCTCAGATAGATTTTCTTAATGCTGTAGTGATTTGGGACTTGTTCTTACGAGCTGCTGAATGCCCTCCAGCTTTCATTAAAGTTGCTGAAAGTCATTCTTTTACATATAGTCTCTTTATAATGATAAGTTCAGCCAAAAGTAGCAGTGAACCCCTTTCACCTCATAGATGCCAGCATTAAAAGAGAAAAAAAAGGAAAAAGAAAAGTTTTTCACTTAATAAAACAGATTTGTTTCTACCAAACAAATATCTCTTACAGGAGTTAACATCAAGAAGTTGAAAAGCTGATATTTTTATCACATTCAAAAGGAAGATAATCGTAAACCAACTGTTTATGTTGAGAGTGACTTACTTGAATAATCACAGTTGGTTCTTTCACAGATCTCTCCAAAGGGGGTTGAGAGAAGGGTTTTTTGTTTTATCAGTACAGAAGTTTTGGCTGAGAGTAAGTATAAATACATATAAAGAACATATGTTTGACAGTGAGCCAAATGGAACTTCCGTAAGGAGAGCTTCGACACACACCAAAGAAGCTACAGATAAAGCAAAGCAAGAATAATGATTAGGAGATGAACTGTGGGGCATGGAAGCCTTCTTCAGCAGTTGGACAAAAGTTGGCTCTGTGTGTGGGAGGAATCACAGAATCACAGAATTGTTGTTGAGGCTGGAAAAGGCCTCTGAGATCATCAAGTCCAGCCTATGACCCAACACCACCACATTGGCCAGACCAGGGCACTAAGTGCCACATCCAGCCTCTCCTTAAACACCTCCAGGGACTGTAGCTACATCACTTCCCTGGGCAGTGCTTTGCTGGCCAAGGCTTCACTGAAAACAGGATTTTAAGAAAAAAAAATTTTATCTGGCTTTTCTAACATGACGCTGCTGATAAGCCAGTTTCTCACTGTTCTACTGTAGAATTACTGTGTTACCTTTTGAATAAAAAGAGTTAAGGGAGCAAAACTATATTATGATGATATTTTCTAGAGAGATTGTAGTGAATGGTATCTAACTTTAGTTTCTGCCTTTGGTTGAGCCTTAAATATTCTGTGCTGTTCTGGGAATGCCACAGCTTCACTGCCCTGTCAGCAGTTCCTGGAACCTCATGTGAGCAAAGTGTTTCTGGAGCTTCAGAGTACACAGCTGAAGGTCAGCACAAGTCACGGTGGGAATGAGTAGGCACGTAAATCCTTATCAGCCTTGTGCATCCCTACAAAAGAAAAAAAAACCACAACCAACCACACAGTTAAATGTAAGTTTTTAGATAGATTGTAAAGAGCTCATAATTTGTTTAAATGCATTTTGGAAATGGGGTTATGTCAAAATGGTGCACCTAAAGAAAAGTCCTTTTTGAAGTTTAGTTTCTGGAATCAAAGAATAAAAAGCTGAAGAATTCTAAAGCTGGAAACTGTAATGAATTGTATTGCAGGAATAACATCACAAAAATATATAGTTCTACCTCTCTTTGTGAGGCGTGGGTTTTTTTTTTTTTCCCCCTGCTAACAACTACCTGTGTCTTCTTACTGTGGAGTGTGCAGGGTGATTTGCATCTCTGATAGGTATTGTTTTCATGGATTAAGTAGACATCATCAAGGTGAATATCTGAATAATTTACGTCATAGAAACTTGAAAAGCCCCTATGCCCTCTAACGCAGATGAAACTACTCAGAAAACTAAGAGATATGATCTCCTTGTGGAGATCCCATGAGCTGCTGAAGATTCTTTAATCAGTTTATAGTCAGCCAGCTGTACCTTTGTAAGCTGCCTGTTTTAGTGTACCCACTATCATACATTCAGGAAGCCTTAAAATATTCAGATTTAGAAGATACTTTCACTGATTC
>NW_009703297.1:0-8163 GCF_000703405.1 Apaloderma vittatum | reverse complement strand
CTGTTCCCAGTGAATTCTTATATTGGTGGAAGTCACAAGTTGGTGCTCAGCCTTATCCTTCATCTGATAAACCATCTTGGTTTTCATCAACAGGAGATTCTTTGCTCCGATGCCTAGCAGTGAAATTATATATAATTTCCATTTTCCTGTTTTGCTTTTTTCTTGAGATGGATGATTTGTTCCCAACTCTCCTCCCAGCTATTTCAGAACAATATAAAACAGACCTTTGTCTGTTTTAATAAAGTAGGATTCAGACCTTGTTTGCCCCAATCCAATCAAGACTGTTAAAATTTACTTGTGACTGTAAATGGGCCCAGCCAAGACTGGATTTAAGGTTCTCCTCATCCTGAAAATATCCTTCAGTTCTGTGATGGAGTCCTTCTGTAACCTGTCGCTAAAACCACTGCATCGTTCTAGAGAACTGGAAGAAATGGCAATTATTTTTGCAGTTGACAGATGGAATTTCTTTGTTAAAATGGAGTAATTAAAGCTGTTTAGCAGAGCACTTTCAGAAACAACTATGAATCTCCACTCTTAAGGATCTACATGTGTATTTCTCTAACTTCTCTTCCAGCATTATTAAGAAAAAGCAAAGACGTGCACAAATGCATCTGTGCTACTGTGGTCCATTTCACTTGCAGGAAAAGCAAGTATGTGGTTGTTATCTGGTTGACCTACATCTCTACAATGTAGGAATTCTTTTAGCCTAAGCCACAGTTAGTTGTGATTCTTCACATCGTGTTGGTTGCACAGTGCCGTAGTAAGGTCTGGTTAGTTCAGAAAAGAAGGCAATGTGAACGAGTGATACCGGATAAATCATAGAATCACAGAATGGCATAGGCTGGAAGGGACCTGATCTAGTTTAGGGGCGTCCCTGCCCATGAGGTTGGATTAAATGATCTCTAAGGTTCCTTCCAGACTAGGCCGTTCTATGATTCTATGATTCTGAG
This sequence comes from Apaloderma vittatum, assembly GCF_000703405.1. NCBI lineage: Eukaryota > Metazoa > Chordata > Aves > Trogoniformes > Trogonidae > Apaloderma > Apaloderma vittatum. The sequence goes on along the minus strand of NW_009703297.1, from coordinate 7,213 downwards.
ATTCTTTGGTTCCAGGTTTCAGCCCTCAGCCAGCATGTGATACTTATATGCACTGAAAGCTGCAGAACTGTTTCTGCAGAGCCTTGTGTTAATCCGAGATCCCACTGAGCATCAGAGATTCTGGCCTTTTCCTTGTAGAGTTAATAATTTAATTATTTGTTATTTAACTTTCTCCCTTACTTGGTTCCTTTGGCTCATCTGACCTGTGAAATTCTTGGCCGTGTGAATCTCTTGGTTTTCTGTGGGATTTCTAGGCTGCTGTTAGATTTCTAGGCTGAACTGTTGTTAATCCGTGTGCCAGACGTGCAGGAGTGCTCCGGTACTGCTGGGGTTTCACTCTGCTTATTCGTCTGTTGAGAAGCCCAGGTAATCAATGACCCAAATTCGGTGCTGGGTTTGCACTTTTAAAAGATCATTTGTAGCACATTGCAGCTGAGATTGGCTCTGGACTAGGATGTGTGTCTGAGGGAGACCTTGCCTCAAGTGCTTGCGAACCAAGCCGGGTAATGGATTCAGAAAAGGAAACATGCAAATGTTTTGCTTTAGGCACTATGGAAAGTCTCTGGAGGCCTAGTTCAGGCTGTTTTTCTACTTGATGCTTCTTCATGTTTCTGCATACTGTTACCATAATTCTTTTTTTTTGTATTTTCCACAAGTGACTGTGAGCTTATTAACATTTCGATAGGCAAGTTCTCGGTATTTCGATGGGCTCATAATTTGAAGAACACATTTCTTTTTAATTCTGTACTGTTTGCAAAGTAGTTTAAAGGTCCTAAAATTCATTGCAAAGACAAAATCACTTTCTTTTTGAGGAGGAATGTAGTAACTGTGGATTCTCTTTCAGAAAGATTATTTTCAGGTGTTGACAGATTTGAGCTGATCCTGACATGATTAGCTCTACTGTGAAATGAGACTTGGAAATATTTATACCTGCACTGACTGCTGAACTGGGGAGTCCCCCTGATGTTGTCAGCTCCGGACACAGACTCTCAGAGAAGCCAGGAGTCAGTCTCTTAACAATATTCTGGAGAACAGGAAAATCAACAAGTGTCCCCAAAATGCTGGAAGAGATCGTCTGCGTACAGGGAAGGGACAATTTTGAGTCAAGGAAGAGTTTTGTTTTCTTTCCGCTGATAGATAGAAGAGCTGTTTAATTTGCACTAAAAGAACTGCAAGATCATGGTTTTCTTGGTATGTTACCTTTGTCAACCCATTTGTTCAATTTTCAGTAACTGGAATTGGCCAAGAGATTACGGCATATTCACTGCAACAGGAAGAAAGAATCGCAGCTTCTTGGGAGGCAAACCTTCATTTTTGCACATACCTTTTCCTCTGAATGACAGAAGCACATCTGACAGTGAATCCCAACTATGTAGACAGAAGAGTAATTTCGAGGGCAGCCCATTCATGTTCAATTCTCTTTCTCTAAAAACAAAACAATAAATTATGCCGGTGTTTTAGAGTTAGTCTCTGTGGCTTTTATTGAACGTCAGAGGCATACTAGTCTGACTGTGCTAAGCATTGAGGACCTCCTCTACAGGAGTGAGTAACTTCATCTGTCGCCGAGAGCAGCAGGAGTTACGGATACTCATGTCCTTTCCCTCAGTCATCGCTACCCAGAGGGATCGAGCTGTAACCGAGGCAGCTGAGCCGCTGACCGGGCTTGGGAAATGCAAGTGCTGTTAGAGGGTACCATTAGATGAAGTCATTGAACCATTAGGAAGCCTGCAAAAATGAATACCCTCTTCTAATCTGAAAAGCATTGTGGTTGAGAATATACCCACTGGACATCCTCAAGGGAAGATTTCTTTCACACATACCGACCCTGTCGGTGCTACCAGCCAGCGTTTCACTAGCATGAGACTTAGCTTTGCAACGTTTCATGGATCCCTACATCATGCTGAGTAGTGCTGGTCATCTATTATTGATATACTCGCATGTTTTTTCTAGACTAAAAGTATCTTATTATCCATTTTCTTATTAAATCTTCCATTACTTTAAAATGCTTTCAAAGTCTGTTCTGCTCTCATTTTATTAGTTGGGAACAAAGGCTTTTCAAATGTCAGAAGCTAATATATGCTGATTTCTAGATAACCAAGAAAATACCTTAGATTTTGAAGGCCATTGCATTATATAATGACATCTTTAAGCTTCATACACGATTTTTATAAAATATTTCCCTTTTTCCCATTTGAGGACATATCTGCAATTACAGTTTTGCATTAGAAGTACTGGCTCTATGGCAGGGTGAGACTTTCTCCTGTTATCATAACCAATCATTCTTTGGCATGTATACAGAATTCAAAGAACTCTTATGTTAGAGAGGTAACATTGTGTTTGCTTATTGCGAATAGGTGGAGACACTCATATGTTCGTTCTGCTTTGAGATGGGCAGAGGCAAGTCAGTTTGCGTCTGGGAACCATCAGACCCACTCTGGAAAAGATATGCACCTTGTTAAGACTAATGCTGTTAGACAGATGCTTATTTTCTAAACAGATGTTGTCATCTGAGTTTCTGAGCTACTGACATTGAGGTGTTTTGCATTGATTCTGATCGAGGAACTGCTACCAGAGGGCCAAAGGTGTTGAAATGGTGTTGCTGAACAACCTTAAGCAAAGTTTGCACTCCAAAGATTTCTGTCTGCTAGATGACCACTCAGGATGATGAAACCAACTAAAGCAGAGACTGAAAAGTTATTGATTAGCATACAGAAGAGGGGGGAAAAAAAGAGCAAGAGGAGAAAAAAACAGTAAGAAAGAAACTCTAAATATGTTGAAACTGAATGGTTACACCACATGTGTTTATTTCGACCCATTTTATACTGCCTCTGAGCAAAGAAACCTGACTGAGTTTTCTCAAGCTAAGTCAAAACTAGGGTCAGATTGTGTGCTGTAGACTGGGGTAACCAGCTCAGAGTGTAGCTGGTGTACGTGCACCTTAGGTCCCCTTTTGGACAGTGTACTTCATTCTGTTCCCACAGGGGGAGGTAGCAGGGGCTTTGTGTCTGGGCCTGGGGCTTAATCAGGATATTCACCTGAACGTAGGAGCTGGATTAATGTCCTGTCAACCAGCCTCATGTAGATGTTTACATTGATTAAAGTAATAGTAGTAATAATTACTTACCCTGTCTGAGGCCAACTGGCATAAAAAAGAAGAGAGTTAAGCAAAATGTGAAGACACACGCTCTTTGATATGCTCAGAATGTGAGGGAGTTACTGCAGATGGGCTCCACTGGTTATTGCTTTGTTGGATTTGAGCTTATTGCTTGGATAAGAACCTCATTTGTTCATCCCAATGAGGTTTTTCTTCCTTGTGTTGGCTATTGTTGAGCAGCAGAATGGAGTGACCCATCTTAATTCATAATGCTGTTGTAATGTGGGTTTAGGAGTAGGTGAAAATTAAGAATGGAGTACCAGGGCAGAGAGGTACACCAGGAGAATGTCAGGAGTGCTGCATTAATATCCTCCTGCTGATGGCGGGGTTTATCTGGAGTAGTTTTGCCTTTTGCCTCGCTGTGGCTGAAGCTCGGCAGAAGGGCAGATTCTCGGAACCGGGTTCGAAATTGCATCATGCTTTCCAGAGTTGCCCTGCAAATCTCTTGTTATTTTCATTTTTGTAATTCCATTTTCTAAAACTCTGCACAAGAGCTGTTGGTAGAATAAACTGTCCCCTTATTATTTAGCTGATGTAGGCTTAAATTTAAGTGTACCGCTTTTGCTCTGCTAGTTTCTAAATTCATTCTTACTTTCCCAGCCATGAGCCTAACACAGGTATTGAATTTTACTAATAACCCTTCCTGCTTAGTTGAACTATTTTTTCTGTCCTCTTTGCAGGTTATTTTTAATCTTCTGGGGATTCTGAATTATTTCCCACAGCTATGCTGAAAAGTGGATTTGTAGCCTTTCACTGCCATTACTGCTAGTAGACCTTTCTTGAGGCTGCGGGGAAATTGGGACAAAGCCAGGGGAAAAAACCCAGACTCACGACAACCAGGCTCATGTCTTAAGCACAAGATGACCATTTGTCTTTTATCAGCCTTTCTTGTCTTGTGCTTTCATAATCTCAAAAAAGTTGGCCTTGAGATTGAAGCGTTCGTGCTTTTTCATAGCACAAAGATAGATTTTTCTGTGGGAAAGTTTGATCATGTCATGCTTGTCTGTTTATGAGCAACGACGTATATGATGATGATACAACTAAGGCCATTATCACTTGCTGCTTCTGTTATTAGATCATTCAAAATTCACTTTCTCTGGCTCTCTAGCCTCTATAAATCTAATAACATCAATGGAGTTATGGTCATTTATACTTGTTGAATATCCCTTTTAGGGGGTGACAGCTGAGTATTTGATCGTAAGTGTCCTTCACGTATTGGAAAAAATTGCTTTGGCAATGAGTGTATATTTTAAAATGTTTTTTGCCTCCACAATTTGATAAAATGCTTAATAGAGTTTGAGATTATAATGGTGTCACTGCTTTGAAATACAAGTGTTTTAGAAGTTTTTCATACCACTACCTTCATTAGGGGGTTCATCTCTCTCTTTGTCCACTCTGCATCCTTCATCCTTGTCCTATGAACCCTAAATGCAGCAGAACCCTCACAGTTTTTAGCAGAAGAGTGTTAGAGGGAAGACTTGGAGTAGTCCTGTAACTTCTGACCTTTCCAGAACATGTTTTTGTTTCTCCTTTGAAGGAGCATGGAGGGCTTATAGTAAGGAAATTGAAGATGCAGCCTGCAGGAACACAGATATTTTCAGGAAATAGTATTTCTTTCATTAATATTGAAGGAAAGGAAAACCTTTAAAAAAATCATGATATGACCCAAAACCTATTGGAAATTAGGGGAACAGATCTCACTGATTTCAGGGTTTTGGAGTTAGCCCTGCACATATTTTTCTGCAATGGGTTTTGCATTTTTCAGACACTTCAATCGCTATGTTAAAGAGTTTCTGCGAGAGGCAAAACTTAGGCTTCCCTCACTGTGGTTTATTGAAAATCTCAACCATAACATTGCATTAGCAGCATTCTTTGCATTTAGCACTCTTACTTGACAGGGTAGACACTTCCTTGTGTCTGGCATCATTGTCCAAAGACCTTTCCAGAGGTGTGAGGAGAGGCACGTTACTTCCGAGTTCTTCACCTTGCAGGAGAAAAGAGCTGAGAGCCAAAACCTGTAGCTCACATTTGGAGCTCAGGGCCGGGAGTGGTCCATTCCACAGCATTGTGCTAAAATAGTGGCGGAAAGTAAGAAAACTGTAACAAATGGTCACTTTTCTGAAAATGTAAGACAAGATTTTTGAAATACACATAATTTCAGTTCTTGTCTGGAGTGATTAGAACTGGGGCAGTGGGAATATCAACAAGAAAAGTAAAACCTTGTTTTAACGATGTTTTCAGATACAGGTGCACGTTTACTTTTATGCAGGTGAAGAAAGCTGTGGCTTGGTTGTCCTCCATTTGAAAAATAAGATAAATATTCTAAATTAATTTCATAGGAAAAGGGTTATTGTTCTGTTTTGAAGAATGTGTGTTTTCCCCTGTCCTGTCTCATTCAGGATTTTTTTTTGCTTGCAAAGTTTGTATATTATGGGGTAAACACTGCTCCATCTCTACTTTTTCATGAAAACAATGAATTTCCTAGGGATTAAGGGTTCTACTACAGGGATGTGTGATCAAGAAAGTATAATTTGTACAGTTTATTCCGTCTTGAGGCAGATAATCTCTTGTGGCTGCTTCTGCCCCTGGGTTAAGAAACAGCTAAAAAGAAAAGTGCATGAGCTGAAATAACACTCATAGGAACTTGCAACATTATGCTGGCTATAAAGATCTTATAATAAATGCAGATAATGTGGTGATATATATTAGGTTTTGTCTAAATTGCAGGCTGCAATCTTCGCAATACTGGCAGAGCTTCGTTACAAAAGCATATGTGACATATGCCAACAGGATTTTCTCTTTTCCTGCAGGCTGTTACACCATAGCTATGAATGTATAAACTTATCAAAGACAGCTCTTACCTACTGGTGCAACCATGTCGGTATCAAGGGCGCTGCCATCCTGGGGCAGTTGGCTGTGCTGTTGAAGTTTTCATGTGAGCCAGTAGAAGTACAGGGCAGTTATGGCACAACTTTGGGACGTAAACTGGATAGTACCTGCTGATGCAAAATTGAGCAACATATTCAGCCTCCATCAATTCTAACAAAAATGTTAAAGCTGTCTGTGCTGCTCCTATTCCATGCAAAGTTAGGATGCAACTCTTTTTCCTTGTGAAATGGTGAATTAAGTGGTATATTTTGAAGAAGGACAATCTCATTAGTGGCAAGCAGAAAATTGTGCATACCATTTGAATGCTGATAGTCACAAAGGCTTTTTGTTAGTTATGAATTAGGTCAAATATATTTTTGTGCATATATTTTGAAGCTTTAAAAAGTAATGATTAAGTGTTCTAATAATGGTAGGAATTAAGCAGCCAAAAGGATGAATGGGAGGACAAAAGAATACAGCTTTGCTTCTGCATGTGAGGATCTTGTTTCTGTGACTGTGTATCATTCCAGCCTTACAATTTTAAAGTACCATCTGACCTCTGATAGACATATTGATTTCAGGGGCACTCCTTGTTGCTCACATTCTAAAGAAAACAAGTCAGTCTGCTGGAGTCAGGTTCTCTGCTTCTAGTTTCTCATACTTTCTCATAAAGCTCTCATAGAGCTCATAGTTTCTCAGAAACTTGATAAAAGACCCATTTCTGCTGAATGTCTGGTGCTGACTTAGAAACCGGTTTTCTCACTCTTGGATTTTATGGTAGTTTTCTTCCATGTGCATGTTGTTCTGCTACTATTTATTGAATGTACAAGGATGTCCATGCCTTAGACTTTCCACAGCCATTTACTGAGTCAATGTTTTTCATACTGTATCATATCAAATTGTACTTCATATTGAATCACCCCAGTCAGCACGGGTTTATGAAAAGCAGGTCCTGCTTGACCAACCTGATGTCCTCTGTGACGAGGTGACTCACTTAGTGGATGAGGGAAAGCCTGTGGATGTTTTTTACCTGCACTTTAGAAAAGCCTTTGAAAAACACAGCATTCTGCTGGAGAAACTGGCTGCTCATGGCTTGGATGAGCATACTCTTTGCTGGGTAAAAAACCTGCCAGATGACCGGGCCCAAAGAATGGTGTTCGATGGAGTTAAATCCAGTTGGTGTCCAGTCAC
>NW_009703296.1:0-414 GCF_000703405.1 Apaloderma vittatum | reverse complement strand
TCTCTTTCAAGAACTGCTGATTGTAAAGTTGGAAAAAATATATGATCTGAAAAAAATATATGGTCTTCTTCATTAAGTTTGAGAAATCCTGGACATCCCGACCAGATTCTGTGCTTCAGGGTGAAGGACTCATACAAGGCAGGCATTTATATCTGCACTTTTAGGTGAAAGAATCGCAGAATCACAGAATGAAAGAATCCTTAGCAAAAGTAGTTGGAAGAGAAAATCTGGGATTAAGCAGGGATTTTTAAGGAAAGGAGTGAGAATTCACTCGTCGCATTTTTGGTGGGATTAGGTTTGTGGGGTTTTTTTGGGGAGGCAGTCTTTGTTTTGCTTACCTTTTATAAAGGAACAGGGATGGTGCAGGGGTTTGCTGTGATTTCACTCACCAGCTCTGGTCAGAGCTTTGGGTGG
>NW_009703295.1:5942-18017 GCF_000703405.1 Apaloderma vittatum | reverse complement strand
CTTTTGGGTGCTATCGTATAATTTAAGTTAATTTGGCTTAAGGTGATGCTGTGTAATATAAAGAACTCAATCATTGTATTTGTGTTAAACTCTCCCATTTCACTTTCATTACAAATGTCTTTCTTACATTTACTCATGGTGCAAATCCACAGCTAAAAACCATGATAGCAGAAAAAAGAGTATTATCTCTAGTCTATTAAATATTACCATATTTTTCTATTCCGTCTTCTTTCTTGAGGACTGCTACAGCTGAATACACTTGAAATGATAGTCGCACTAAAAATGAGAGGAAATGATTATGTACCTCTGATTGGCCTTTGTAACATAACTGGTGTTTGTCTGTTGCTTAATTAACCACATAGGACTCTGGCAACTCTTAACAATCTGCATGCTCATAAATCATGATTTAACACTTGTTAACGGTTTCCATGTGTGCAAGTTGATGCTAACAATTGGGTCGTTTAAGAAAACTATAGTGTTCAGTAAAAGCATTTACGATTCATGCTAATGTAGCTGGATTTTCCACAAGACTTTTCTTGCTTGCTTCTGCCTATTTCTCCTCTGCCGCCTTTTACCCAGAAGTTTCTGGTTGATAGTAAAAGCTGCAACTAGGTTGCAATTTGATTTACCTGTTTATTTTTACCTCACTGTGGCTTTTTGGGGCGAGGAGGCGGGGAATGTACTGGCTGAAATTTGCAGTGAGGAGCTTAACTGAGAATTCTGGGCAAGTTTCAAGCAATTTCATGAAACGGCTGTGAGGTTACAGACATTCAGAAAGGAATATTTGCACATCTGGGGGAAAAAAAAAAGTCTTAAGGTTTTATTCAGCTATCTTCAAAATTTCTGGTGGGAGGTTCAAGCAATCGATGTGTACGTCTGATCTCAGTGATGACTGACCGATGTACTTCTGTATGCAGCATTTAAGCCACCGTGTATGCACATCTCCTGTCACTGATATGTATCTCTCACTGTCAACACCAAAGCACTGATGCTTTGCAAGACTAAAGCATCAACCCCCTCGGTGGGGACTCAATAACCTAGAGGTATTAACGGCAATAATTTTTAGTTGGGTTTTTATAAGCTGCTCTATGCATGTGTTGCATGCATCTATTTAACAGTGTGTGTATACATGGCAGTGTTAAAACATGGACTCAGAAACCATAGGGTCCCGAAAGAGATGACGACCGTGTACAAAAACGACACAACACTTCCTTTGTAACTAAGAGCACGTGTTCATGAACTTACTTGAAGTGAAGGGAGAGGACTCAGATGATCTAACCAATACCTGAAGTTATGGAGGCATCTTTCTCCCTTCCCCAAGCGGGATGTGTGTGTGTGCGCATGTGTGGGTGAGAGCAAGAGCGTGTCTATTTAAACCCTAACACTTTCTGTACTGTAAATATAACACCACATTCTGTTAATCTGAAATGGGATGTATATCATAACATTGCTCTTTTGAGACAAACTTTAAAATTAGGCAATTCTGTCTTCTGATATGTAAGTAGACCATACTGTGTCTTAAATAAATAATTGTTTTCTCTCTTTCTAAATTAGGTGGTTATGGGACTCTTGATTTTTGAGGTGGCTTTGTAATAACAGTTTATACAGTTCTGGGTTTTCTCTCTCTTTCAGTCGTCTGCTCTACCTCATCTTTTCTCAGTGTATCCATGTTCTGTCCTAAAAGTGACATCCATTTGCACTTACTAACATCCTTCTTGCTACATTTAAGCCTCTCATATATTGATACTTTACTGTTAAACCCCTTCCAAAGCTTGAATGATACTGGTCGTAAAACTGATTGGGGAAAAAATAGTTGCCCTTTATGGCCACACCTATTAGAATGTTACTAGTAAAAACTACTGAAGAAATTGTTTATTTATTTATTTTTCCAAAGCAGTTCTATGCAAGTATGGGAAAAACATCCTGAACAGCTAGAGGTTGCACTGTCCACAGTCTAATCCTTACTGTGTATCTAGGAGGAAATTTTGGAGGAAAAAAAAAAAAGTCTGCCATTGCCTCATGTGCAAGACTAGGACCTGTTTGTACTACAGTCCTGTTTTACCTTTCTCTTAATATATTTGATCATGGGAATCTTGAATTGAATTTGCTGAATCTGTAAAGTGAAAAATCCTCCAGCATTATTGAGCTTCCTGACTGAAATAAGTGGTCTCTCGGCTGGTTGCAGTAAACTAGTTCGCATTCTCTTGCCACACGCAGGACACTTGTATTCTTTGTCCCTACATCAGATGTTGCCATCACTCAGTGCATTGTGTACTCATTTTGTTCTCATGAGTTCTTCGAGAAAATTACGTGGGATTTACACGAGTCTCATTTAATACATTTAATACAGAGGTCTCGGGTGTTTGCAGTCCGTGTGGCTGGGTTCTCTAACCTGTGGCCTGTTTCTCAAGGCAGATCTGTTTTGGCCAAGCTCTTTAATGTCATTTATCTGGAAAGCTTAAGTAAACTTCAGTGCACTTTTCACTGTTCTGCCATAGTGGGATAATGATGCTTTTTGTGTAGCAACAGCATTTGGTAGTGGTTTTAGGTGGCTAAATGAAGAGTGCTTTCACCACCCAAAAGAGACAATTGACTGTGCAGGTGAAACGTAACCTTTGTGCTGTGAGACGGCAGCTGATGACTTACCCTTGTAACAGGGTAACCTGTTACCTTTCACCATGAGGACATAAGATTTGCTCGAAAGATTTTTAAGTACGTGACAGTTAACCAGGGTCCATTTTAGAACATCAGTGTAAATGAGCGGACTTGGATGACTTACAATCCTGTCTACAGTAATTTTCATAATAGAAAATAAACCTACCGCTGTGTCCTAACGTTTAGTTACAACATAACTTCTAATTTGACTCATCTCCGTTAAGAACCATTGCAAGAAACTTCAACCGTATCCTACCCAGATTAGCTTTTAAAATGTCTTATTCTTTGTGGCAATTTCGGAAAGAGCCAGTGAATATCTGATTCGCTGCTAACACTTGTCAAACGGAAGGCACTGTGTCGGTGCTGATGTTTAACAAACAATTCTTGAGCGCTGCAGCATCTCTTTTGACTAACTAATCTAGCCTACGTTATATGAAAATAAAGGGTTACTTCTTTATTAATATCATAGAAACCCCAGGGCTTTTTTGTTGTTCTTGTTTTCTTGGTTTTTCCCCCAAACTAAATGAACAAACAAGCAGGTGTTGACTTAGAACTTAAAAGCTCCTGTCCAAAAGCTCGGTTGTTTCAAGATGTGCACTGTTTGACAGCGGATACTAAACACCAGCATTGTGTTTTCCTCCCACAGGTGACCCCAAAACCTGGCAGAACAAGTCTCTTCCCGGGGATCCAAACTATCTTGTTGGAGCAAACTGTGTCTCAGTCCTAATTGACCACTTCTAAATATTAAGTTAGCTGAGTAAATAATGTGAAACTGAGATGGACCTTACATATAAACTGAACCACTCTATCAAGTATTAACTGTTCTATAAGTGATAATGGATCTTAGTGTTTAGCATCTTGCTTTAACTAACAATGGTTTAGCAAGAACACTCTTTGAACCATGGTCACAGTACATGCCACAAGCAGGGAGTGTACAGTGGGAACAAGGTAGGGATTTTGCAGGTTTCTGTATGCTTTGGTTTGTTGGTTGTTCTTTTGTGGGATTTTTGGTTTGTTTCCTTTTTCCTTCTCTTTTTTTTTTTTTTTTTTTTAGGACACTACTAGTATTGCATTTTTTAAAATCTGAAAGTACTAATGGAATTCTATTCAGAGGAAATGAATTTAGTTCATACTCCGCTGGTGAAAACATTTGGCCTGCATTTTTTACGACTGCGTGTTTGTAACTCACCAGACTACGTTTTGGTCTCTAGTTTAGGTGACTTTTTGGTGTATGTGTCCGATGAAATGGCAGTCAACTCGGGGTAGCACAGTTTAGATGTTTTTTCCTCTACGAAGAGGCTAATGCAAACACCTCCACTTACTGTACGTGGAAACGTTGTCGTGAGAGCGGGAGGGAGGGGGGAAAAGCATGTGGGATGACTATGGTTCAGTTGCCTCTGTGGATTTGTAAATTAACCACATTATTACAGACCTATTAACCAGCAGGGATGCCTTACCCTCATGTTTTTAATAGTCTTAGCTCTCCTAGTTCTCTGTATTAAGTTTGTATGGCTTTTGTGCTTACCTAGATAATATATCCTGAGAGACTGGGGAAAGAGGGAGGGGGGGGAGGGGAACAAAACACAACACAACAAAACAGAACTTGGGTTTGGTTTAGAGAATGAATATTGTTTGTGTTCATCAGCCAGAAGAGAACCAGAAGGAAATGATGGTATGTTTTCTGCTATGCATTTGAAAATTTATAGATGTTATAGACTGCTTGTATATAACGCGTGCATACCACTTTTGTTCTTGGTTTGTAAATTAACTTTTATAAGCTTTACCTTTTTATATATATAAATATATATAAAAACAAACAAAGTTTCTTAAGGATATCTTTGTATTCTCATACCTTTTGAGCCTTGAACTTTGACATCTGCAGCAATAAAGCAGCATTTCTATAATATACAAACAAGGACATTTTTTAAAAATGCACAAAGTTGTTACCTTTTTAAGTGCTGCATTTAAAGAATATAACTCGGAATTCTCTACTTTGATTAAATTCTTGAAAAGTATCCCTACTGTAATTTGTCATAAGGATGCTGTACTATGTGCCCTGAAATGTATTTTTTTACTAATAGACAATTTATTACGGCACAATGGCACTACTACTGTTTAGATAATATACCACTGCATTCTGTTAATGAGTTATTAGCTATTCAGGTGTGGCTGATTTTTTTTCTCTGCAGTTATTAAAATTACACGTTTCTAAATATACAGAATAAAACTGTTTTTAAAATAATAAAGGAGATTGTATTACCTTATTGTTTCTGAAATGTATTGATGTGAACATGACAAAATCAATTTTCGTTGGGTTTTTTTTTTTTCCTGTGGAAGTAGACAGCTGGATTCTGCTGTACATTCATATACAAAACAAAGCTCTTCTGTGGAGTCAGTTGGGGTTGTCTACAGCAGGTCTTCTGAAATGAGGAGCTCCGGTGTGGATCCGTGGAAATACTCTATACAGAGTGGTAGACTTGTCCCATTAAACTCTGACATTAGTGCTCCTTTGCTTATACTTACTCTTCCAGCGCTTCAGTAGTGTTAGTGTTCCAACATGGAGATTTACACACAGTCTGATTACAGAAATTTAAAAATACTTGTACAGAATCCCATTGTCAGGCCTGTTTGGAGTATTCAGTGGCTAACTAGTAAACCATTATTCTGTAAGTGAAAATAAATTCTAGAAATTATTTTTAAATACTGCTGGGAAACAGTGTGTAACCCTGATGTTTTCTTTTTATACTTTTACTGAGCACTTTGATTTTCAGGCATGACTTGCCTTAGAAGATCCATTCTCTCTATTACTACTATTACTCCTCATGACTTAACTCTTAAGAGCAGGCAGAAAATCCAAAGAGCAAAAAAAGCCTGTTTGTGTCAGGATGGCATTTTTCATTTGAAAATAACTGTTCTCTAAATAACACTTTTTCTTATTTTAAAATGTGAGTGCTCTTAACCTCTTGCAAAGATAAAGATTTTATGTTCCTTACATAGCATATAGGCTAGGCTCTGTAGGAGGTAAGTTCCTGTACAGTATTTTAATTTGCTAGAGTTTGCTATTCACTATTTAATGCAAACTTCAAAAACTGCATCTCCCTGTTAGTCTCAGTGATGTATCGGCCTGCTTTAGCCCTGCAAAATGTACAAAAGTTTTAATAATGCAAATCTAAAGTCTTGTGCTCATTTCTAAACAAAGGGCTTCGGTGGTAGAAACATACTCCGTGGATATGGAATTACTGTTCACCTCTCTGACTTAGGTTCTTAGTAATATTTTTTAATCTTTTTTTTCATTTTTTGAGAAGAGTAACAATAAGTATTCAAGTAGACATACACAAACAAGTTATGATCGTAAAAGTACTTTTCTGTTCCTGCCAACCTGGGTTACGTGAAGCAAACCAGCAATGTTTATGGTCTGGTTGAAGATTCTCTGACGTAACGTGACCTGGACCAGATGACGGAAATCAAAGCCATACAGGTTTGGAAAATAAAAGATATTGAGCATGTCTGAAAAATGTTTTCATAGTATCTTATCTAAGTCACTTGTGAGGAAAGCATTTGTGCAAGCTTTACTGAGTGCTGCTGGTGGTCTGTTATGTTTAGGGTTCTCTGGCAGCTGCCTCCATCCACTGTCAAGATCAAATGAATGAGTAAAATTATTCTTCGCTATATCCAAATGAACTGTGCGTTACGACCTTCTGAGCAAGCATCTGAAAATAAATATGCTTAACACTAGTGAAAGTATATAAAGCTGACTATTTGTGCACATGTGAATGTTAATTATTGAATTTTTTTTCTGGTAGCTTGAATACTGTGGCCTATTCGGCTCTATGCTAAACACTTGTTATTCCAGTGACACCAAAGTAATTATGCTATCACTGAATTTGGCTTCAAACAGTTTTAAGAAAGATGAAAGGAAGCAATGGTGCTATCCTAGTGACTTGAATTCAAGGTAACACTTATAATTCCGACTTGCTGTGAAACAGTTTTAGCAGATGGAGCTGTCTGTCAGCAGCCTCCAGCTGTAACAGTGTGTCAGATGGCGAGAACAGGGCCAGATCAGAACCCCTGTCGCTACAGGTACAGCTGTCCTGTGCTGTTACTGCAGGGGTGAGAGAGGAGACCAAAAGTGAAGAAGGAAACACTTAGTTTCCCCTGCTGCTTTGTGGCTAGAATTGCCACCATGAGGACCTGGGGAAGAGAGCAGAAAGCAGAGCTCATGCTTAGAGTGCCAAGAAGGACTTTTAGGCTTTGTCGGTTGCTGATTCACTGATGCCAATTCTGCAATGGCACCGCTCTGCCCTGGGACAATGACGTTTTTTTTCAGTTGGCACTCACTGCCTGTTGCTTCTCCTCTGGCACCGACAAAGCGATAGTGGAAGGGCGGCGATGAAGGCAGAGTGTCCGTCAGAGGTGCTGTTTGCCGACAAGGGAGTAATTAGGGTTTGTGTTACACAGTTGGGCTTTCCCAGGCCGTTCTGTGTAGCTCATGAAAATGATAAAAGATGTTACGCTTTTACACGAGGAAATTAAGTGCCTTGCTTGTGATCGGGGCTCTATACTGAGTTTTATGTGTGCCTCTTGGGGGTTTGTTCTTAGGTTTTTTCCCAGTTCTCTGGGAAGAACTTCTTAAGTCAGGAGTACTTGAGAACCTCCAGTAGCATCATCTCATTTTGAATTATGAACAGCAGCGTTCAGTCCCACTGCAGATGGTTACCAAGCCTGGAGTGTCCTGAGTTCTCACTGTCTGCAACAGCTTGCTCTGTTTTGTGGTGTTCTCTTGTGCTTCTGCCCTGGTGTCCTGTGCATTTGTCCCGAGTCTGTTGCGGGGAGGTGGGGAAGGGGCTGCTGGATGGATGGATGACAGACACAAAGGGTGAGACTTCTGCTCACCCGGGAACAAGTTGAAATAAACCAACTGTGAGTAGTGGAGAGAGCCTCAAGGATCTAACAGTTTCTCTAAAGCATTAATGCTGCCAATATTCTTTATATTCAGGAGTGGCTTTTCTCAGCATGACAGTTTTGCTGTGCATTGTTGCTGCTCTGAAGGTAAGGGAAGGATGTGACGGCAGGCTGGAGTTCTTACCATAATTAGAGGCTGGGGGCAGAGGAGTTGGGCAGATACACCAACTGGTGGGAACACATTAGCTTTACTCAAGCTACTTGAACAGACTTACAAAAAAGTTGCATGAAACTCGCGTATAGGTTCTCTTCGGTTAAACACCGTACACCCGCTCTGTGTGCATAACATGTCTGTTGTGGCCAATCATTCCCCCTAGAGAAAGGAGCGACTCTGCTTATCTTAATGCAAACCATTGCTGGGCTCTGTGCATCCTTTTTATTGCCTTTAATAGCAATTAACTAGACAACTGAGAAAATGGATGCCTAAGGAGATAAGCTGTAGTCAGTGAGTACTGACGTAACCTTTTTTCTTGGGTGTTGAGTGCATGTTAGATTTTCTTTAAAAAAAGCCACAAAACACTGTTATTTAAATATTCAGCTAATGTAGCTTGTCTTTACAGTATTCTGCTGCACTTGTACATTTCATTCAGAAATTGCTGAACACAGGCGATATGGTAGGCTGTGAAAACACTATATATAAACTACAGCCTGTTGCGATGAGTGCAGGCTTAAAACATGTTGGCTGATGTATCAGTTTCTAAAAACTGTGTTAAAACCAAGCAATGTCTTCCCTTCTTCCTTTCATTTTTAGGGATTAGAATCTGGGGAAAGATCTCCATGAGAAAAAGGCTGTAGAATTGAAGAAAATGAGAGTTAATTTCGTAGGTGCTTTTGTGTCTTGATAGTGGCTTACTGGTGGTGATACTTAATCAAGCCCATAGCCCATAAAACCAAGGCTACGTACTTTAAAAAGACTTGCCAAAGACTTAAATGATTTTGAGGTAGTAGTGCCAGAGTGAAAACCTGGCATTGAAACTCCTTTTCAGAAGGAATACGAGAAGAAACTTCTTTGCCAGAAGGAGCATTTTTAATACAGATCCTGGTAATGAACGTAGGTATGGATGATGTCACGGTGAAGTTGGCTGCAGTCATTTCTCTTCTAATATTTACTTAATTTTGGTCGTACCAAATATTTCAAGTTCATCACGTTGCAGAATAAAAGGTAAGGTAGAATTAACTAAATTGGTCCTGAAGGAATTTACATATTTGCTTTCTGAAGTAGCATGTTGATAAAGCAGTACAGCAACGAAGTCGACTTAGCAACCAGGAAATAGTTGCCTTAGTTTTGAGCTTTGTATTAACTCTTTTGAATTTTTCTTGGCTCAAAGGTGTGGAAAGGGATGAGATGTATGCAGATGCAAACCCTATAATGCTGTGATAACCTGCTGTCCCTGTGTAACAGCCAGAGCCTGTGCCAGAAGGACGAGTTGCAGCCCTTTTCCCTGAGCTGGCGGTCCCACTGGTGCTGCCGGTATCAGCACCGCTCTGAAATAATTAACATCTCCATGCATATCGAGAGTCTTAAAAAGGTAATTCAGGCATGAACTATTGCAATAAGATCTACACGCCTATGTCTCCCTGAAATAAGGAAGCTTACTTGCCTCATCTAGTCCCACATCTGTTTTGGGGTACTCTGCTGGTAAAGAAGCCTGTGCGTTTCATTTTCAGGAGACTAGAAACTTTTGTTTTTATGGTTTGGTGGCATATAAATGTAATTCCCGCTGTTTAATGGACAAGGATGGAGTTATGGCCTGTGATAGTAAGAGCTGCCTAGTTCTAAACCTTGCCAGTAAGTGGAAAGAGCAGTTTTTCACAAAACAAGCTGAAAATTATCACAAAGCAGAAAAAGTTTCTGCCTGAGAGCCTGTAAATACTGCTGATCCTGCTGTGGTGGTCTATTCAAAACCAGCTCCAACCCCACTCCAAAAAGAACCCCACCACCACTAGCAAAACTCCCTGATAATATGTGTTTTGTCGATTTTCTAAACAGGCTGTAAAAATTCCTAGCCCTCAGTGAATGTGAGGGAGACGAGCATCGGTCTGTGAGCTAAGAGTTTGGTCTGTGAGCTAGGAGTTCAGTCTTGGCCTCTCCACAGCAGGAGGATAGGTGATGAGCAAGCACAGAGGTGTGACTTCACACTTCCTTGTTACAGTTTAGTTGTGTTAATAACAAGTCCTGACATACATATAACTTTAGACGTATTTTCTGTTTCTCCTTTGTATTGATTGTATAGTTAGAAGTTTGCTGATGACCGTGCTACTTTAGTCTGTGAGCAATAGCTTTTTAAAGTGTAGGCTACACTCCCATGCAAACATTATGTTTAGGTCAAAATGCAACAGAAATAGAGGAGTGTAAGTTGTTGTGTGTGTTGGTTCAATCCTCTCTTAAGAGAAAAAGGAATTGTTCTAGCATGGGCACGTAGTTTTACGGTAGTAGAAGCTGTCCAGGAGGACCACTCTGAAAACCCCTCAAGGAAACTGCCAGTAAATCTGAATGTAAATCAGCGAAGCTCACCGGGGTTAACCTTCAGATGTAAAACCTGGCAAACTATTCTACCTATCCAGTGTATCCTCTGAGTGTATTTTGTGTATGTACTCATGCACACCTGCCACCACGGTGAAGTCTGAGCTTTGCTGACAGCAGTGGTGTGTTTTCATGCATGAGTCTTGTTTACCTCCCGTAGGATCCATTGGACAGTCCAAGATGGTCAGAATGCGTATCTGCAACAGAAGTTGGTAAGCCTTGATTTTTGCTGGATTTTCATAGAAATTGGGAATAGTTTCAACAAATAGTGTCATAGATGAGTGATACAGATTGCTTGAAGAATCAACATCAAAGGTATTGACAAAAGTGATGTTAATATGGTGTTGTAGAAGTGCAACTTAAAGTTTGATAGGAAGGTTCGTGCTTAGTACGTGGAGGAAATACAGAAAAATCAAGGTAGAATCAAGTTGGAATGATTTACATAGAAGCTGAAGATGCAAAGGGTAAGGGAGACTGTCTCAGTGAGTCACGACGTTCAGAGTGGACCCCCTTGCTTTCTGATCTCCTCAGAGAGGAGTGTAAGTGTAGCTGAATCCAGACTTAGTCCCAGATTTGGACAACGGATTATGTCTAAGGGAATTAGACACATGGATTTCATTAGAATTAATTCATCATGCTGTTAGTCACTTATGAAGGATCTCTTGCAAATAAGGGGCCTCTCCACCTTGGGAGGTGGTTCTCTTAGTCTTGGGTAAGGAATGTCAAACCTTGAGAGGCATCTCAAGGAGGGAATCACTTGGTGTGCTGTCCTGTTGCAATTTTGAAAGAACTGACATTGGGCTTAGTCAAAGATCTGTGATTGCTAAAAGTTCTTGCTGCCTTGGAGCAGCCCTGAGGAGTGTCCCAGGTCAAGGAGGGATCAGCGCCGTGCTGCCTAACAGACAGAGCTCGAACCAGGCTCGCTTAGGCCCTCACCTTTAGGGGATAAAGTGGTTAGGTCATAGTCACGTTGCATACGGTGGGAAGGTATTATGTCTAGTTCTATCTACAACTTTTCCTTGATAAATGAGCCTTGCAAAAGCCACTCCTTGTGTGAATTGTGTGATCGGAACTCGTATGGGTTGGTGGTCACTGTGTCACTCTGGTGCCTGGGCGTTTCCTAGGGCAGCTCTTGGCCCAGCTGTGGCTCAGGCCTTTGCCTCCTTCCGAGCCTGAACCAAAGCACCCTGAGGTGGGTTAAGGGGGTCAAGTACAGCTGTCACACATGGGCTTGAGGGTTGTTTATCGTGTCATAAATAACTCGTGTCTAATTGGACTACTCGCGGTGAATGAGAAAAACAGGCAATTAAAACCAAGGAAAACAGTCTTTGGAACCAAAACATTGCTTAAAATAAGAAGGTTTTCTTACTGTGAAATAATATATCATTATATTTCAATTAAAAATGGGTAATTGGGATCAGCGGTTAGTGTTAGATTGCTGGTAGTGGGCAACAGCCCATCTGGTGTGACATGAACTCTCCGGCAGAACTCCTGCACCATGCAGATCACTTGGTGCAAAATCATGGGTGACCTCTGGCAGCCTCTTACCCAGCCCTTTTGACTTAGCAGTCTGCAGGCCCAGCGTCGCTGCAGCCTCTCCCAAACCGGGCTGTGTACATGTGTGTGAATATATCTGTGTGTGGATGTGTACATACAGTCTGTATATATAACGAGGATGCTCAGAGGGCTGGAGCAGCTCTCCCGTGCAGACAGACTGAGAGAGCTGGGGCTGTTCACTCTGCAGAAAAGAAGGCTCCGAGGAGACCTTATGGTGCCTTCCAGCAGCTCAAGGGGGCTACAAGAAAGCTGGGGAGGGGCTTGTGAGGGTGTCGGGCAGTGACAGGACTAGAGGGGATGGATTGAAGCTGGAGATGGGTCGGTTCAGGTGGGACGTGAGGAAGAAGTTCTTCCCCATGAGGGTGGGGAGACCCTGG
>NW_009703295.1:2702-5863 GCF_000703405.1 Apaloderma vittatum | reverse complement strand
GGGAATGTCCCGGCCCCATGGCAGGGTCTTGGAACGAGGTGATCTTTGAGGTCCCTTCCAACCGTGACGATTCTGTGATTCTATAATACGTGTCCGTGGCCCCTGTTGGAGGCCCAAGCACTGAGCAGCCGTGCCCCAGCTGTGAGGCTGGGCCAGCTGTGCACAAATTCACGTTACGGAGCACTGAGCTCCAGATGATTGTTTTGCCATTTTATAAGAATAACGGCATAAATATGGAACTTGGAGTGTCTTCGCTCTGACTCGAAACTAGCGTCATAGTGCCTGAATAAGAAGTGTGCTTTTAGAAAAAGTAGTTAGGAAGAAGATGTTAGGAAGGGGTGGACCTTTTAGTGTAGGGTTAATGGTTGGACTCGATGATCCCAAGGGTCTTTTCCAACCTGAATTGTTCTAGGATTCTATGATTCTAAGATATTTGCAGCACTAAATTCATTCCTTCGGTTATGGGGCGTGCGGGAGCCCAGGCTGCTCGTACCGTGTTCGCTGTAGCTGTAACAGACAGTTGCACTGGCACACATGGTTCTTTATCATGTTTCTTGCACAAAGCTTAATTTTTTGAGACTTGCCACCTCTTTCAGAAAACAGTGGTTGCTTTAAGGTTGCTTCTGTGGTTACCAAACAGCTGTTCTTATTTAGTCAGCGCTGAGAGCAAAGGAAGAGACAGCGGCATAGGGAGCGCTGGGGCAATTTGTGCCATCTCACCCGGCTTCAGCACGGTGTTTTCTGCCTTTGTCGTTTATCCGGGTTTTCTTTAAGGGCTAATAAACTGAAGAGGGAGATGCCTGAAGGGTGCTCTAATGTCATTTACCTGGCAAGATATTATGAAAACTTCTTGCAGTCTGCAGTTAATTCATTTTTCAGGTTCTCTTTGCGTGAACGGTTATCTCCTCTGAACAAAATTGGAAACGAGCCTTAGGAAAGAATTCAGTGTAGAACAGAGTAATTTTTGAAGGAGCAGGTTATGTAAACTACTGCTAGGGGCTTCTTCACTCTCTCAGACTGTTTTTTCAGAACAAGATATTTGTATCACAATATGTTTATTAATATTATTATCTAAATGGTGTAAGCTGGATCAAATTCTAAAATAGAGGTATTTTTGCTTTGCAAAATTGTTTCTCCTTCAGGAGAAGATAACCTTTCCCATTTGTGCCATGGGAATGGATTCTGGAAAATTATTTTGTTCTGCAGAAGCAAAGTTGTGCTTTAGAAGATCCCCGCTGTAGCGCTGTGATCAAATATAAGCATTTTAAAGAAT
Organism: Apaloderma vittatum; assembly: GCF_000703405.1. Taxonomy (NCBI): domain Eukaryota; kingdom Metazoa; phylum Chordata; class Aves; order Trogoniformes; family Trogonidae; genus Apaloderma; species Apaloderma vittatum. The sequence goes on along the minus strand of NW_009703295.1, from coordinate 4,590 downwards.
TAGTTTGATTTTAATTTTACCCACCTGGAACATCAGTTACAAAACTCACGTTTAGATTGTTGAGTACTTAATTATGAATATGGAGTTAAGGAAACAAAAATTATGTTAAAAGACCTTCTCAGCATTTGAGCCTTTAGCATTTTAATGGATGATTCTTTTTGAACCCTTTAACTCCTCATTTTTTAAGTCATCATGAGAAAATAGTGATTTAGAGTATAGATAACAATTTCTCTGTTAAAGTAAGTTAAACCACGAATGTTCTGTAAATTACCTTCACGTTACTTCATAGGTGTTGAAAAAGTCCTTACATAATTTAAAAAAAAAATCTTAATTTTTTCTTCAGAAAAAGAATGTTTTGATCCCAAATATAAAAGATTCCATATCTCTAGTAACTAGTTTTCTGTCAAAATGTCCTAATCTTGGGTGATAAGGTAGTATTTCTTGCAGCAGTTGCAGCTGAGGAAGAAATCTCTTTCTGTTAAGCCAAAAATTGACATTCCAAAAACTATTCTGCTCTTGACTCGAACGAACAGATATTTTAAGCGTTCAGGGAAGCAACGAAGTTCAGGAATCCATCTGTGCATCATTTTATTCTTAGCAAGCGCTAAATTCTCAAAATACTCCAAAAAGCATGCTGAGGTTCTGGTGCAAAGTTACACTAGGATAAATGAAACCATGGCAAATAATATTTGCTTATAGTACGTGCAGAATTCCAGAATTTTGCTCTGTGTTTATGGGCATGCCATTGGCTAGTCTTACAGGGTTTCAAGTAGTATTTTTTCTGTCGAGTCTCACCCTGCTAGTGCATCTGTCCTTCCCCAGGAAATCAGGAAAATAGCAGCTCACAGGATACACTTCTTCAGTGGCGTTTCATATGCATAGGAGTGTCAGCATTAACTTGCAAAAGAATCACTGCCAAATGTAAAAATTGTCAACAGAAAATAGGTTAAACAGCCTATCTATGCAGAGCCCGCGAACACCACGAACCTGCGACGTTGCTCTATCTGAAAAGTGTGCGGGAAAACAGAGCTCGATAATAAAGACCAGCAAACCTACTGCGGCATGTTTGCAGCAGTGATTAATTTGGTTGTAAGTTCCTCGTTAGAGTGTCTTTGGATACAGCCCTTCCTCTGGAGATGATCAAAAGTTTCTGCTTTGTTGGAAACTTGCCCATCTGTGCAGGGTTCGTGAGAAGTCCCGAACGTGGGCTAGGAGGACTAGGCTGGCTGTGCTGTAGTGAAGTGATGCTGACCAAGAGGATGTGGTAAAATAGCTTATGTGTTTTGGTCACCTGTAGCTTCTGTGGACATCTGCCTGGCCAGGTAGCGTGCCTTCTCTGTGAACAAGCTGCTGCTTACTGTTTTTCACAGACTAAATACAATTAGAAATATTTCTAATTAAGGAGGGATAGCTTGCTAAGTTCCATAATAAGATCAGTTCCTAGGATATTAGAAGTGTGGTGTGTTTTGCGTAAGGGCAGCCGGAAGCGCTAATATGGGGTTGAGTTGGCTCAGTGGAAGCTCCCACCCTTCTCCAGTACCAGGGTTTTCACTCCCTGGAAATGGGGAGATGAGAGTTATTCCAGTACAATGTCAATATATATGGTCTCGATCCACTGTGTTAGCTGCTCTGTTTTTCCCTGTATTCACCCCCATTGCTTATGGTGGAATGGAGTGTCATTAGTTTTGTGGGCTTTTTCCATTCCAGGGTTTAAATTTCCAGGTTTGTGATCAAACTCTGTAGCCCCACCCTTCCCAGCTCCCTTGGATGTCAGCACCTGGTCACATGCTCTCATGTCCTGTACTTGCGTGTCCCAAGGTGAAGACCTCAGATACGTTCTGGATTTGTTTCCTAATTCCCCATGCTCTGATCTTTCCTTTCTGTTCCT
>NW_009703295.1:0-2671 GCF_000703405.1 Apaloderma vittatum | reverse complement strand
TTGTAGTCTTACCCTAAATAAGATAATGACCCATCCGTGTCCTTTTCTGCAATGGAGATCCACCACTTCAGGGAACCTGTTCCAGTGTTTGACTGCCCTTGTAGTAAAAAGAAATAAAAATGTTTATAAACATTAAAAAGATCAGGTCACGTGCTATTTGTTGACTAATAACATATTCTCTGAATATTCACTTTGTTCTCTTTTATACCCCTGTTTTGATAAAGCAAAATTACCTTCATTCCTTCAAAGCTGTTATCTTCAGTTACGGAATTTACTCTTGCGCAGAAGTCTCTAGCAGCACTAGTGCCGGCAGTGCTGCCTGTTACTCTTTAGTCCTCGATACTTGCGATGCCCTAAGCCTTGGAAAAAAAATCACAGTAGGTGAGGCCAGTAATGTAAAATACGTGCTACCAGTCCTAATGTTTTATGTTGTGAATCAAAGGATCAAATCTTATTTTTGTTGGATTATAAACTGTTATTTTTATTCTGATGGGATAGTAAAAAAAAAAAATCAAGGAAAACCCCAAATCTGTTCATGCTAGTGACACTGTCTTTAATGTTGTTATTAAAAGGGCCTCAATTAAATAAGATGCTTTGAAATAGCCTGTAATTGCTCAGTGTGCTTATAGCTTCCTCTCCAAATTTCAAAACCACATTGTGCTAATGCAGTTAACCGGATGTCCACCGTTGCACCACCTGTCTGTTTGCAATTTGCAAGGTCTGTTAAGCTTATTTATTATTCAGCTGATAAGGAACAGGAAAAAAATGAGGTTAGAATAATTTTCGTAGAGGAAAGAGTACTGAATTACCTAAATCAAAATTAGTAATGCACAGGCTCTTGGTGTTGTTTTTCATTTTTTCAGTTGAAAAGGCAGTGATTTAATTTGATGCTTATATCTTCAGAAATACTTATTGGGTGATAGAGGGGTAGTGGCTACAATTATATTGTTACCAGATCAACAGAAGAATGCTGCTTCATTCAGTTGGGGGTAATATTTAATAATAAAAAAAAAAAAGGTATGTTCTCCTTCCACAGTAGAGAAGTTACACAAAAGCACCTCTTGGTGAGAATGAGAATAACTCGTGTCTCAAAATGTCTCTCTTGGTTGGGTTTGTGCGTGTGAATGCCGGCACGCTTCCGGATTCTCCTGGGTTGCAAAAAGTAGCTTTAGAGGAGAAAACCGTCAAATGATTAAGAGGAGGCAATTTAAACTCTAGAAATGCCTTTTAACTGTTCCATAATTCAAAGATGAAAAAGGACTTCAACTTTTTAGTTCAGGTTTCTACCTAGAGATGATGATTTTAATGAACTTCAGTTCCTTTTAGCCTTGCTGGCATTTTGTTCCTGTACTGGAGGGGTGATACACGCAGGGAGAGCTACAGAACCTAGACCGAGTAACTGGGCTGCTGCCTCTGGGCTCTTGTGTGAGTCTTGGTGAAGTCAGAACTGAATTCTTTGGGCATGTTGCAAAGGTTTTTGGTCACTGTGTGCAACTCAGCAGCCTCTGCTGCACTTCAGAGGTCTTCTCTGCATCTCAGCTCTTGATGCAAATGACGGCGTGGTTTGCTCGCTCCTCCTGTTGTTTGATAGCAAATCATCTGTTGGGGACTTGGTATGAAGTTTCTAGAGCCTTTCTTAACGTGTATAAAAAGCCAAACTGAAGAATTTTCTTGGCGGTTCTGTTAAGCAAAGGCACCAGCGCGCCGTGAGATAAACACGTAAGTACTTGGTGTAAATGTTTGAGCTGTGAGACACTCCATACCTGCATAGAATGAATCCTAGAATCATAGAACGGCCTAGGCTGGAAGGGACCTCAGAGATCATTTAATCCAACCTCCCTGTCATGGGCAGGGACGCCACCTCTCGACTAGACCAGGCAACACATGGGGACCGAGTGGGAATCGAACCCGCGACCTCCGTGTTGGCATTGTTGTCAGCACCGCGCTCAACCCCCTGAGCTAACCGGCCTCATATGCATACCCAAAAAACTGTTTGATTTGACTCATCTTTTGGGAAAAGTTCCTCTGGCTGCATAGTGTGAAGGAAGACAAGAATTACCCACGTCAAGTACTGTTTGCTTCAACTCTGCTATGGAGGAAAATGGTATTTCCTGATGTTCGGTTGTTCAGAAAGGCAATGGTTTTGCAATGGTGATATCAAATGAGAGAAGACAAGAACTGAAATGTCAAATAGTCACTCAGCTTCTGAAAAAAAAGAAATTTTGAGTAGTATTAAAAGAAATACAGGCTTTGAAAAGACCGAAACCTGAAAATATGCTTGGAGAAAACCAAAGAAAATTAATATTAAAACCAGGAAAAGGTTAGTGAAAAATCCTTGCATGAAAGAACTTTATTTGATCAGGCATACAATTGTATATCCGTATACATACAGCAGGGATGGTTCTTTTTGGTAACTTTTAAGTGTGAATTGTAATTTAATTTTTTTCTCTTTTTCCCAGATAAGTTCTATGCACTATTAACAGTTTTAGATTAGATTCTCCTTTCAAAAGGGGGAAAAAAAAAACCCCAACGTTCCCAAGTAATTCTGCTTCCTTCCAAAATTATCGTCCCTAAGAGCAAAGAAAGGAATGGGAGTGAAAGTAGTGATGGGAGGAAAAATGAAACTGTCGAAACAGGATTTTTCTTGTTATAACTAAATATGTCCAAACTT
>NW_009703294.1:0-2769 GCF_000703405.1 Apaloderma vittatum | reverse complement strand
GGTACTAGTCTGTTCAAAAGTATTCTTGCACGGATTTTACCAACAATATAGAGCACAGTAATACCTCGGTAATTTGAACAGTCTGATTTTTCTCCTTTCTTCTTGTACACGGTGATGATGACTGCATCACGGAGATCTGGTGGTAATTCAGCTTTTTGCCAGCAATGCACAACTAGCTCGTGAAATTTAGCATGGAGTGCTTGGTCTCCATGCTTCCAGACTTCAGGTGGGATTCCGTCAATCCCAGCTGCCCTGCAAGTTTTCACCTGCTGTATGGCCTTGAGAGTCTCTCCCATAGTAGGGCCTATATCCAAGTCCATCAAACACTAGGAAAAAACTTTTTCACTGTGAGGGTGACAAAGCACTGGCACAGGCTGCCCAGAGAGTTTGTAGAGTCTCCTTCTCTGAAGACATTCAAAACCTGCCTGGATGCGTTCCTTTGTGTCCTGCCCTAGGTGATCCTGTTTTGACAGGGGAGTTGGACTAGATGATCTTCTGAGGTCCCTTCCAACTCCTAACATTCTGTGATTCTGTGATTTGGATTAAGACATGTTATCTTCTATTACCTTCAGATTTGCCCTTTGTTCAAAGCCTGAAGATTATATTTGTACTCACAGTCTCCATTATGAACATATGTTATATTTATCATTTACCTGTCAATAAACAGAAAAATGGAAAAGGCTAGCTCACTTAACAGCTCTGTATCTATTTTTCTTCCCCTTCAATGTGTAAATTACACACTCTTAAAATCACTTTAACACTGACAATGTAAAAAGTACCATCTTTAAGAAAATTTTAAGATAAAATAATCTAAACTGGAATAATAGGATCAAATCTCTGTAGTAGACAAATGGACTACGTCTCAAAACATGGAGGCTGATTTACAGATCTTTTAAACAAACAGGATATCATAGACCAAATCGCAGTTTATAAATACATTTATTTATGTCTCCTATTTAATAGAAATTATTCTAACATTTTTATATAGTATCAGGTGTATTCCCAAACCTGCATGGTTTAATAACTTTTTTCACAGTTTTAATATGCTTTTGTAGCTCATATACAACTAAGTTTGATGTAAATAGACTGAAAAAAGGAAAACAATGGTTTTTTTCTATGGCAAAGGGAACAGTATTTTGACACTGATGTTGCCAGTGTATAGCACTGTGCAGGACAACTATGTCAGCAAATTCATTAAAATTATGAAAAAACAAACTTGTTAAAGGTAAAGAATCATTTTCTAGTTTGACACCCTGTACAATATAGGATATGTTGTGGTTCAAATCAACCACCCAGGCCAGCAACAAAGAACACACTGTCGCTTTTTTACTTTTCCCTCAACCCCTATCTCCACAGAGATGTGGAGGGAGAAAACTCAACTAAAAAGGCTCAAGGATTGAGATTAAGGACAGGGAAGGTAATAATCTACCACTTAAGATGACAGGTAAAAAAACCCAGAGCGACCTGGGGGAAAACATAAATTTAGTTTACCAACACTATTTTCGAAGAAGGATAGTGAGAGGAATACATAAGCAAATACAATCCTGTCTTAAATACACTCCCCACATACACCCCTTCCACATTCTCAGCTACCTGCTCCCCCCATCAGTGCAATAAGGGCAGGAGGTGGGACATGTAGCCCATCTGGCCCTTACTCAGTGTCCACGGCAGTACTTCCTTCTTGATAAAAGAGGGCTCCTTGCAGTCTCTTCTTCATAGAATCATAAAAACACAGAATCATAGAATCAATTCATGTCACATGGTGCCCACCCACATCATGTGAGGCAATCCTCTTCCTCCTTCTGAGTCCATCTGAATCAGCGTCACGTGTCACTTTGCACAAATCCACCGTTGATGCTCAGTCTCTCACCCCTCTCACATCGGGTTCTTGATGAACCACTGCATCCTGGATGTTTTCACCACAGTCGTTCCCTTCAACTGGCAGGCAAGGTTCTGCTCCGGTGCGCTGGTCCCTCTCTTTCTTCATGGACCATGTTCCTCTGCTTTCTTCTCACCTCTCCCCTCCTCCAACAGGAAAACTCCCCACATAAAAGACAGGACAGACCAAGACAAGATGAAACCAAGAGAGAGAACAATGGGGTTGCCTCTTAAATATCTTGATAGTGGAGGTGCTGATTGGTCTGGCCCTGGTCAAAGACCAGTCTCAACTTTTGTCTGGGGGTGAGGGAGGCTCTTGAAGTTTCACAGAATCACAGAATTATTGAGGCTAGAAAAAACCTCTGTATGTGGTTGGAGAGCTACGATCTCATTGCGATTACAGAGACGTGGTGGGAAAACTCATATAACTGGAATGTGGGTCTTGATGGCTCTGTTCTTTTTAGGAAAGACAGGCCAACAAGGCAAGGTGGTGGAGTTGCTCTTTACGTGAGAGAGCAACTGGAATGTACGGAGATCTATCCAGGGGCAGATGAGGAGCAAGTCAAGAGTTTGTGGGTAAGAGTTAAGGGGCAGGCTAGCATAAGTGATACTGTGGTGGGTGTCTATTACAGCCCACCTGATCAGGAGGAGAAAGTTGCCTCTTTTACAGGCAGCTGTCAGTAGCCTCTCAATCACGGGCCATGGTTCTCATGGGGGATTTCAACTACCCAGATATTTGCTGGAAGGCCTACACAGCCAGCCATCCTCAGTCCAGGAGGTTCCTCCAGTGCATCGGAGATAATTTTTTGATGCAAATGGTGAAAGAAACAACCAGGAGAGGAGTGCTACTGGATCTTGTTCTCACCAACAAGGAAAGTCTGGTTGAAGCAG
>NW_009703293.1:202668-202885 GCF_000703405.1 Apaloderma vittatum | reverse complement strand
AGGAGAGGCTGAAGGAGCTGAGTCTCTTCAGTTTGGAGGAAGCTGAGGGGTGATCTCATAAATGTTTATAAATACGTTCAAAGGGGAGTGTCAGGAGGATGGAGCCAGGCTCTTTTCAGCAACATCCAATGACAGGACAAGGGGCAATGGATACAAGCTGGAGCATAGGAGGTTCCACAGAAATATTAGGAAAAACTTTTTCCCTGTGAGGGTGACA
>NW_009703293.1:163990-198990 GCF_000703405.1 Apaloderma vittatum | reverse complement strand
ATTAAAAAAATTGAGAGCATATTTTCCTGTTAAATATTGGGTGCTTTGTTTTGTAAAAGTTGATGGCAAAACTGTCATTGACTTTGGTGGCAAAGATCCTAAAAAACCTGAAATTATGTGAGTTTGGGGAGTAATTTATTTTGTTCACAAATTGTCTGAGAGCAGATAGGCATTTTCTCATGTTGCTTTGTTGCTCAAAATTATTTGCAGTGTTCTTCATGGAGCAATGCTTGGGCTGCTGATTGTTTGCATTGTAAACAGTTTGTTGTAAATATTCACCATGTTGATTAGTTGCAGAAGTCACATGCTGTTGTTTACGTTTCCTCATTGGCTAATGGATGTAACTGGAAGCAGATGCTTATCCTAATACTCTCTAAAAGAAATATCTCTACTAAATAGACGAAAAACTCAGCTCCTCCTCAGGGTTTTGCTTTATTAGCAACAAAACCAATAAAATAACAACAGTGGGTTCATGCCTTCTTCCCAGCTTTGGGTGTTCCTGAGTTTGCTCCCTGGGGGTGCCCCGTGCACTCGCTGGACGAGCTCCTGGCCCCGTCGGGTTCGATGGCAGTGCTCCTGTTGGCTTGAGGCGGAGGTGAATTCCCTGCCGGGGCGTTGCGGTCTCCTCATCCCACTGGATAATGCACCACCTGCTCCAGGCCCACACGGGAGCCCACTTAACCATTTCCAGCAAGTGCTCTGCGTGCTGACAGGTGGGGGTTAATAGGGACTCACAGCCGGCCTCTTACACCAGCCAAGCCATTAGGAATTTCCGTGTTTCAGTGTTACAGTCTAGTATGCAGCTCGGGGTTACTTAGACAGGGCATTGAAGCTCCGTTTTTTCATAAATGTTCTTGTAAGTGAAGCTCATCTACTGGACGGCTCAAATATCAAATGCAAGAGGGCAGGAGCAACATACAGCAAGAAAACATTTGCAACGTAAATGAATGTATGCAAGAAATGGTTCTGAGTATCTCTCCATCTCTAATTTGAACTAAAACTTTTGTTTAGGTTTCCCTCAACACACTTTCTTTTCTGAGACCCATAGCTTCACTATTATTTTTCCTAAACTGTTTTTGTGGAAGGGGGACTAGATGGAATAAACCTTAAATTATTGTTGCTCCATTTCACTCTGGTAAAAGTGCTACTGGGGAGAACACAGGAGCCGGGTTTTCCGTGTTCCATTAGGTTTGTATTTAATTATGGTTCTTCCTTTTTCTCCAGGCACTCTCCAGCTTCCTGGACCACACACTACAGTGTTTAGCTGGTCACTGTTTTTTTCAGTCCTGCTGAGCACCCTCAATTCCACCTAAAGTGAATGGGAATTGCTGAAGCTCAGCACTCTCTAAATAAAGGCCCCTATTATCGATGTCACTGTTTGAGATAATAACTTGTGCCATGCATAAAGAGTGAAATCACTGTGCTTTTTTAATTCCTTCATATGAGATTTTGCTACTCTTTACTTTTCTCTACTGCTCAATGGTCCAGCTAGATAGCATGGCTTTTGAAATAGGCAATGCCTTCTCTAATTAGGCACCATTGCAGTTACTGATGGATTCAGACAATTTTGTGTTCAAAGTTAATGAATGTTGGCTTTGATCAGCCTCTGACTGTGATTGGTAGTGGTAGTTTTATCCATGCTTTATGCAAGTCACCCAAACCTCTTGGTTATACAGAATTAAGCTAACAGTCTTACAGAAAAAATAAATTAAAAAAAAGATCCACTAAGTGAGCTATTGTCAGATGGTACCACGTGCAAGAAACTCAGCCTTCCTGACTTCTAAAAGAGATGGAAGGAGAGTTTAGGAAGCCCCAAGTGTTTCATTTGAATCTTAAGTACATGGTCAAAGGTTGTGCTGCAAAAGCTGTGTATTCGATTGGGTTCAGTACAGGTGTCTTCCTCCTCCCAAAGCCTCTTGGCTTCCCGTCCTGGCTGTGCTACCCCGTCACTGTGAGTGACGTTCTAGAAGGTGGTGTCAAGCTCAAGTAATCAGGCTGCCTGTAATGATCTGCGCAGCTGTCTCTATCTCCTCTCTGCACAGTTTCTAGATGCAGGGTACGTATGTGTATCCCACACTTCTCCACACTGCTGCTCTCCGTGATGCGCGCTCACTGCTTCAGAGCTCGCGGGGAGGAAACTGAACCTGTGTGACCATTGTACTGGTGCTTTCCCCACAGGGTTTTTGATGAATTTGCATTAGGTGATTATCCCCTCATGCATGTCTCAGAAAGGCAGGTAACTCCACATTGTCAGTTTTCCATCTGTAGCATGTGGATAATTATACTTTTCTGCCTCACATGGGTGTTGTGAGCACTAATTAGTTAATGTCTTTTCAGCACTTTTATCATACAAATACTAAGCAGTTATTGCTGTAATTATTATTTCTTATTATTTTGTTCTTCAAATAAGGGATTTTGAGCACTCGGTTGTGTCTGAGTATTTGAAAGTATAACTTCATATACATTAAATGACAGTGTTATAGTAATGCTGGTTGTTTGCTTTAAAAGGCTGATGCATGTTTTATGCTTGGCAGTTCACAAATCCACCCCAACTGAAGCAGTGTTTTCTTTAAAAATATGCCTCTGAAGCAACGAGATCATACCACCAAACACAGAAATCCACTGTCTGTAATATAATAAGGCATAACACGATTTACATTAGTTGATTAATAGTGCATGCTTTGGGTGTGCTGTGAGCACTGGAAAGAACTCAGTTGGCTGGAGGGAATGTGGCTTTGGACATCAATGGTTCAGCTACAGCTGTGTCAATTCAGCAATGCGGTATTCCTGAGATGGTGCCAAAATCACTGGACTTCTGCAGAACTTTAGGTTCTTTTGATGCCCAGATTTGAGTAAAACTTTAAAAAACCCCCACAACTTAAGCAAAACTTAACAAAGAAAAGATGAAGCCATCCCCTTTCCTGTGATGTCTTGTGGAAAGCACATGCCTACCAAGGGTCATCCATGAGATGGTGAGCCCGGTCAGAATGATGCCTCCTCAGCTACAGAATAATACAGCCCCAAGATTCCCTTGGCCTTGGGGTTTTCTAAGGCCAAGGGAATGCCTTATGGTCTACATGACATAATTTTAAAGTCTGGAAATCCTGTGTTTTGCTCTAGGAAACTGAAATACAACTTTTTTTTTTTTCTCAGAGAAGGGGAATCGTGGTGTGGAAAAGCTGCTTCTTGCAGATGGGAGGGCCCAGCTTCTGTAGCAGGCTTCCTTTTTCTGGGCTACTGCAGAAGCTTTTCCATACAGTCTGAGGACAATATAGGAGTATAATGGCATGAAGGATTCAATTTCCCAGGCGGGAAGCACAGGCATGGGAATGATGTTCTTCTTATGTACAGCCACTTGCAATTGGATGCAGAACAAAGCTGATCTCTGGCAGGCATCTGAAGAACTGATTGATGATGGATCACTGTGGGGGGAAGGAGTGGAGGCTGGCAGGTAGGGATGGGTGGGTTGGGAACTACAGGACACTGTGAATCAACTTCTGGTCCAGGAAGACCAAGACAAAGGAACGCAGCTCAAGACTTAAGCCATCTTTTTCTTGGAGCCTCTTAAGGATCCATGAAAGCATGGCTGTAATTGGATTAGAGTTTGTGTGGAGGCACAAAGGCCCTGTGCAGATGTCCTTGACTTGCTGTCTGCTTCCCTTGTGGAGCAGCTGTGAATTTTTGCTGGTGAGGAGAGGGCCATCGTGCGAGGCTGTTGCTGGAAAGCGTGCTTTCCAGTGGGACTCCACTGTGCTGTGTCACAGCCGGTTTCCTGCTCCGTGACCACACCTACAGCCAAAGTGGCTGCCTCATTCCAAAGCCAAGGGACAGCTTTGCGTGACGTGGGATGGCATAGAGCAGGGGGACACCGGGGGCTTGGGCACAAGCAAGGCGTGGAGGTGTTTGGGCGATGTTTTGGAGAAAGGAGGCCTGGAGGAGGGGTCAGTGTCATGGGCTTGATGTGGCTGCTAGTCCTCTCAGCAGAAGGCAAGTGCTGCCCTGCTCAGTTGGATGGATCGCATCAGGATTTCTTTTGTTCCCAGCCTTTCCCGTGGGATTTCCTGGGGGAAGGTGTGATCTCCTCCACAGAGTAAGCTGTCAGCCTTGTGACAGCTATATAGAGCCTGGACTGGTCTGTCTGCAAGTGGGGCCTTTCAGGCTAAGTCTGTTTCTTACTGAGAATTTCTAGTAGTGACTATGAAAACCAAAATACCCTTTTTGAGGGTTATTTTGAAAATGTCTGTGTTTGTAGAGTGAGGTTGCTGTATATGATTAATAACGTAGGAGAGTTTTGCAGCCCCTATGTAAGCTGGCAAGGGTTTCTTGCAGACTTGCAGCTGCTCTTACAAAATTCTTAGGCTTTCGTAAATTCAAGTCTAAAAGCAGTTTAAAATCCAAATTAGGATGAGAATAATTTTAAGTTAAATGCCTAATTAACTACGGAGAGGTTATATAATTTTTGAAACTCTTTTCTTTTAGTTGCCTGTGCTTACATACACACCGCAGTATTTTATGGTTTGCACCTGAAGTTACTTAGGCACTATGCCCAGCAGCTGTATGAATATCCATTTACATGACCTTGTAATCAGTTTATTAGTGTTTTAGTGCCTTGTTGCCGTTATTTTTATCAACCTAAGCTATAAGAAGATAATTTCAGTGGAATTTCATAAACTAAGATTTGAAAGAAGTAGTTCACCAGAAGTTATGAAGCAAGGGATACAATCCAGTCATGGCAATTCTTCTTTTGTTCTCAGGGAAGTCACAATATAAGCTCTAGTGTTTTGTTGGTTTTGGTTTTTATTAAGTGGTAATTTCACAACTGTTTTTATAATGTGTTTTCAGAAGGACAACGTTATGGAGATGTAACATTCTAATAAACCAACAGATATCTCCTCAGGAGGAAAAAAAAAGATAAATTTTAGCGCAAATGAGTCCTTTTTCTGGTCCCAAAATCTTGTCTAATGTTGTTTTTCTACAGCTCTGTTGGCTGGTCTGATAAAAGCTATTGCATCTCTGTGTAACACTTGTCATTCTTAGAATATACTGTCACAGTTTCAACAACATACGTAGTACAAACTGTAAACAATTTTATTTAATTAATGTCAGAACTAAATGCTGGTTTTTTAAAAAATAAAGGCATGAGTGGATTATCTGGAGAGAAGTTTTTTAGTACCTACAATTGTAGAACACAAAATTTATTAAGAGGCCATTGCCAGTGCTTCATTTTGTGACTGTGACTAGGTGTTGCTTTGTTGCGGTAAATAAGTTTGAATGAAAAGCCAACTTGCCAATGCATTCCCAACTGATATGCTTATGACGTTGTGTGCCTGTATCATAAAATAGCAGATCATCCTATTGGAAAACAAAACCAAATTCCATTAATTAAGAATGTACTTGTATCTTTTTATAATGTTTTTACAGTTTTAGGAAGGGGCAAATCCTGTGGTGTCATCCATGAACATAGGTGAAGTGAAAGTGGCCTGCTTTTAATTTGAGCAAGAAACATGGTAATAAACTGGATTGCTATTATAGAAAGTTTATTATTGGTATATAAACTAGCTGGGGGCTTAAACACAGAGCAGCTGGATAATTTAGCTAGCTCCTGGATCCAGTTAAAAAAAAAAAATAAAAAAATCTATGTTCTGCCCACAGTAGCGGAATGGTCATAGCTGAGGAACTAGTGAGTATTAGATTGTACGACACCTGTGGCATGTTCACCGTTATAAGCTGTGGAGGCTGTAGAAAAAATCCTCTCATTACTGCCTTACATAAGACAGACACTTCAAGCAGTTCCACATTTATCTGAGATTACCAGTTAAACTCATTAAAAAGCAACTAGGACTTGTTCACTCAATTGGATGTTTTCAGGATTTTAGTGTGGTTCGTGATTAACAGCAGTATGTCTTTGATTAAGGAGATGACATTTTTGGGAAGACTTACCCGTTCTGATTTTTTGTTTGCTGAGTAAGTCTGAGGAGACAGGTATGTTGTTAGCTCTATCACCCCTTGTTGGTAAAGCTAAACTTGTGAAACTGCAATTAGTTTTTGGGAGTTTTTTTTGAGAAAGAGCACCATTAATACTTCAGGTTCTAGCCAAGCTCAGGCTCTGACAGCAATTACAGGCAACTTATGGAATAAATCGTTTAGAAACCTCTTTATCATTAAAGTTTCCTTTTTATTTATACTAAGTAAATGAGGGAAAGAAACTTTGACTTGAAATAAGGTAGCAGCACATTGAACTTTGTACCAGCAGTATCCTGATTTTCTTTGGCAGGCTTTTTTTTTTTCCTTGTTTCACACTTTTTCACATTAAGTTTCATACTTTTTGCTACTCACTAAATGACACCTAACTAGTTTATTTAAACCCTTAAGCAAGTTTAGCTTGGTGCGTGGTTTCACAGCAGTCAATCGGGCTGTATTGGTGGAGTCCACTGTTCAGAAACATAAATGCTTTTGGGATCAGAGCTGACAGTCATGAGCATCTGTGGACAGGGACTGTTTTCTTCTTTTTTCACAAGGAAGTTATCATCTCTTTAGCTGTAGTGCAGGGTCCCAGATCTGAATGTGGCCAGTATCAGTTAAGATGTTCAGGCACTGCTGTAGTACAAGTAAGAATAATAACAGTATTTAACATTGCTTTTTTCATAAATCAATCAAAGAAGTCAAAGCAGCAGGCATAACTAATATTACTTACAGTCAGATAGGGCTACAACTCTTTCATAAAAAAGTGTTTTTCTGCAATGTTTAACTATTGTTGGCAGCAATCATCAATATTAATCCTTAACAGCAACATGATAACTAAGCTAGCAGATAAAATGGCTGTTAAAAAAGTAGGGAAAAAAGGAATAATAGGATTGTGGAATTTTAATATTCTCCAGCTATTTATTAAAAAGTGCTTATTTGGTATGTGTTTATTTCTAATAATCAACTGTAACATTAGTTTGCAAAAAACTGTAATTGCTTCTTAATTTCAAATCCCAGTTCCTTTGTGCTGTATACAAAGGTAGGATATTTCTGTACTTATTGTTCACAGCACTCTGTGTAAAAAATCACGTTCATTTCAAGAAGCTGTTATGGTATTGATTCTGGTAAAGACTTCCATTAACTGACCAATCTAAATCTCATAAGTGATGTCAGGATAGTTATGCATTTGCTTGGTTCAAGTATTCAGCCATTATGTTAGAATGCAGGCAGTGTCTGAATATGGCTGTTAAATTATTTCTAAATACCGAACCAGAACAGCTTAACAGTTCTGCAGTTTGAGACTGACACAAAAATGACAATCTGCCACCTCTTTGTTTTTTAAATATTAACGTTGTATTGGGATAGTATTTTTGGAGTAAAAACCTGTGGCACGAGAGGATAAGTGACATAAACAAAGGCAGCTGGGCTGCATGAAATAATGGAACAATAAGGCCCTTACAGCCGTTCTCATCACTCCAGTATGTTAATTAGCATTCTGTTGTGGCCGCAACACTGAAAACATGTAATCTGTATTGGTGTACTGTACAGCTGTGAACACACATTCTTTTTTGTTAGTCCCTAGAGTTAGCCTTGCCATTGGCATATGTGTGTGGGCCAAAAGTCAAACTATCACCACTAAAATACCACGCTATAGAAGCAAAAGAGATTTTCTTTTATTTATTTCCATTGTAACCTGTGATGTAATCTGGTTACACAGCTTCTGTCTGTCTGCTGATTTTTTTTTTGCTGTTTTCCGTGTGTATGTATACGTGTGTGTATGTGCATGTGTCTGCGTCTGTGTGCAAAGGAGTGTGTGTGTATAAAGCCAAACTAATAATCTGAAATAAGTGATTTAGGAAGGTAAAATGTGCTGTGAATATACAAAAGCTTTTTCCTCAACAGAGTAGTTCAAAAAGTCCGCCATGAGGAATGTTACAGCTATATTTTCTTTTTCATGGGTAAAGCTAGTTTGATATTTTTAATCATAATTTTATGAAAGAAAAATAGTTCAGAAATCGTTAGTGCTTCAGTGAATTCAGCTGCACAGGCATGGAACACTTGCAATTTTAATTTTTAAAATTTTTTTATATAAATATGTAGAAAATCAGTGAAAGCAAAAAGCAAAGCAGAAGAAGTAGGGTTAAGGTAAATAAGTTTGCCATTTATATGCCCTTTTATAAGAGTTCATTTGAAAGTCAGGATCTCAGCCCACTGTGTCCATGTTAACGTTACTTGACTAGGAGTTAGAGGAGACCACGTAAGGATGGTTTGGTCAGATGGAATTCATTCCCCATTCGAGAGGACTGATAGTTCGTTGTACTGCCCCTGTAATTTAAAAGCGTGTGACCTCTTCTAATGCACAGGTATTTACCTAGCAAAGAAGCCTACCTTTCGGATCATAAATTAGATTTCAAATTTAGAAAGAAGATTTCTAGTGTTTCCTCTTAAATGTACATTTAGGCAGCAAACACTCACTTGTCAAGCCTGTTTGCCAGTCTCCATTTATTACTTCATTGTGATGATCTCCGTACTCACGCACAAGAAAAAAGAGGTAGGACAAATTTTTCATAGAAAACAACTTGCGGTGCTCTTGGGTGAATACATCCTTTATCCATACTCAGATGATAAGAGTGAAGGCTTAGCTCATATTTCTGCACTAATCTACTTCAAACTCGATCTTGAAAAATTACCCTCATTGCACAAAGAAAATACAGCATTTAAGTCACCATGCTGATCAAATTTGGTTCTGCTTTTTGACTGTGGAGGGAACAAATTGTTTGGTGATTTTGTGCTGTGAACCAGCGTCCACTAGGGAACCAAGTAAGTTTTTTGGGTTTTAACTACTTTCTTTCTTTCTTTCCCAAGTAGATTAAACTCTTTTAACGAGACAGATACATTCTTATAATATCATTTATATGTGAAGTACTGAAAGGCTAAAAAAAAAAGCTTAATACTTTATATTGCTATTGATAGCATGATTTTAGACTAGAGATACTAAATATTTAGATTTCATGCTTGCATTACTGTTTTTATGGAAATAAATATCAGGAATGCTGCTTTAAAAATTAAATTTCTACAGAAATAAAATACAGGCTGTCAAAAAGGGAATAAGAACAACAACAAAATGTTAGTAGCTGTCTCTGAATTTGTCTTTATAGTGTTAAAAGTATATAATTAATAGAAGAATTTTAGCTCCAGATGTGGCTATACTATAATAGAGCCTTATAAATGCTACAGAAAGAAAAATTGCTTGGAACGAATGAGAACCAAATCAAGAGCACACCTGGGTTTGACAAAGATTGCATTTACTGACTGCTGTGCTATCACATTACAGAGAAAGACCAAGTCTTTGGGAGCAGCTGTAGAGAAAGGCCTGGCAAATCTGCATGCAAATAGCAGCACATTGTTAACTTAATCAGATGCCGAGGAAAAGATGTGCCAGACCATGAGGATGATCTATAAACAAGTACAGAGTCCAGAGAGATTGTGAGGGCTAGGCAGATTAAAAAGGTATACCACAAGGGCTCTGTCCTTGGGTCAGATTCTCGGCTTTTATGTTGCCTGAAGGTTACTGCCATTCAAGCTGACTTATCACAGTGTTTGTTATAGCCCATTGTAGTAAATTTGTCAAATAGTACCCAGTTTGTTCTTTGCACGGATATAAATAATTGCATATTATTTTGGGAGTTTGGTAGCTCTTTGTTCCTTGGTGGCAGAGATACGGGTATTATTTTCTGAAGGAACAGTGTGTGATTTCATAACACCCATTAAATAATATTACTGTATAAATGTCCCAGTGTAGTCAGATAAGAAATAGTGTGGTGCACCGTATAGAGAGACAGATCTTCCATTAGAAGAAAATCTTGCTTTTAAACTGAAGTGCTCTGACAAAAATTGTCTTAAGAAAGTTAAAGACACCTGCTCTTCACATCTTTTATTAATATTAACAGGAATGTATGTTTAAAATCTTCTCTAAGTCTAATATCATAAAAAATAAAGAAGTAGTACTATTTAATCACCCACAGCTTAATAGTGCCTTAGTTGTTTACTGCCATTGCACTAATTGCTCTGTACTAATGTGTTTTTGTGTGATTTCCAGTAGTGCTAAAAGAAATGAGATCCATAACCAATTAAATATAGTGTTTTTATGTTAAAAATATATCTGCTCTAGACTAGCAAATGAACAGTGGTATTCTTTGAAAAACAAGAAGGAGTTGGCAGTAGCATAGCTGCAGAGAAATAGGTATTTTTCTTTGCATCTTTTCCACAGTGACATTGGAGTAATCTTTATGAATAAGCTGAGCATTTTATTTTATATTGTGGGCCAGAATCTCCTCTCATGCAGTTATAAATCAGGTATAACTTTATTAAATACAGAGGATTTACACTCACCCAAAAGAGGTGGACACGGCTTTTTTTTTTTTTTTCCTGCAAGTGGCTCTTCCTGTTTTGGAAATGTAACTATTAAAATCTGAAATACGGATTCATCTCACCTGAGCATAAATATTTCGGCTCTACCTGCCACATGGTGAACTGTGTACAGGGCTGCCATGCCGGGCAGGCAACCTGAGCCGAAGGGAGTGATTTGGGTCCCCGGCTGCATCCTAGGGAGCAGGACAGGAAGGTGTTCAGAGACTTGCAGAAGAGGAGGCAACACTGTGGATACACTGGAGCTACCCTGCCAGAGGGTTAATTGAGTAACATTGTTGTTGGCTCCAGAAGGAGCTGCTGCCTGAGACAGGGCACCGCAGTGGAGACTGTGAGGGTGAGCGAGGTGAGGGGAAATTGGACATAATAGCATTAATAATAATAATTAAAGACTAAGAGTAACAAAAGAACGCATAACTAATACACCAGTCTCTTGCTTTTTATTACAAAATTAATATTCATATGAATGCTATCAGAGCTATTCAGTATTAAACTGGTAAGACAAAAGCCACATTGTAATGTATTATACAGTATATTACAAGATGTTTGTTTCTGTGGATTTTGACTGGCTGAAAACAAACTAGCAGCACTATCAAATAGTTTCTTTCCAGGCCTTCAGCACGAGGCCCTCGGTCAGCACAGGATCCCCAGACCCACAGAGCAGGAGCGCTCTTCACTTTATGTGGGGGGAGGTAATGAGATCAATTAGATCCTCATCCATTGAACTGTAGACAGCTGTTGGTGCATAATAATCATCATTAGAGATGGGTGAATGTGGGATACTTGATTTGCCAGACTACCCGCAGGTATTCTAAAAATGCCAGACTTAACTCTTGAGTATTTTGAGTACTTGAGGCCAATGTTTTCTCTGAAGTCTCTCCTGGGACTGTTGGTCATAAAAGAAGAAAAAGGTACATCTGAGAGCGAGGAGTGCAAGAAGGCTGCCAGGCTGTTTGTCAGGGCTGGAGAAAGTTGAGCGGATAAAGGCTGCCAGCTGCCCTGTGAGCACGGCCTTCTTCAGGGCACATGGGGCTTGGGAGCCACGAACCCCCGCGTCAGCCGCCATCCTGATCGCAACCCTCAGCGTGTGGTCATTAGTCACCTGCTTGTTCTCAGTTCACGATAGTGTCATGGTAAGAATTGCAACCTTTTTAGGTTTGGGTGGATTCTCTCTCTGTCCATCTCGTAGTTGAATTAAGGATCAGCCCCGTTCTGGCTCTGTACGCATGCACCCAGTTTGTGTGTTAATGAAGTTAGCCTGATTTCAACATTGCTTTTTGGAGGGTGGGTAGTGTAACCTTATCACTAGTTCAGTTTGAGCCTTTAAACCACCAGTAGTTTTTATAAACACCACTAGCATTTTATAAACAACACTAGCATGTCTAGAATATGCAGTCACTGTGTTGTGATCTGCATTGTTTGTGGTTATTAGTTTCAGGCTTTTCTTTGATGCCTAAATAAAGGCTTGTAGCATTTGATACTTCTGTGTTAAAAACATTATAAACCCACCTTAACTGATGCCGTTATTTATATACATCCTTGCAGCTCCATACATTCTGTACTTTTAACCTTTATAATCATTCTTATAATTAAGAGTCCCTTTTTGAGGTAGTGGATGCTGCCATTCCAGTAGAGTAAATATGATCTATGTTCCTAATGTTTAGTTTTGGTTTGGCAACGCTAATAAACAATTCACTTACTTCAGTGAGCTTCCTTACTCATTTATACTCCTTCAAGCAGGTGAGAGTTTCCTGTGTAAAATGATTGTATCTCCCTGGGTAAGTCATGTTAATATTTATGGAAGCTTAATAAAAACAGTCCAGCATTTATGGGATAGTGGGAATTAGAGTGAAAGCAAATACGTGCAAGAGAGAAAGTCTGTGCGAGGTGAGATCTTCCGAACCCTCAGCTGAGTTTTTGACAGTGCTTCTGGCATATTCTTGTGTACTTCGTTGTTGTTGTCTGACATTTAGGTCTAAACCCATTCCTGATGTCAGTGGAGATGTACATGAGCAACAGATTTGGCCCCCGTTTCAAAAATAGCACTTAGGTACGTTGCAAGTTGCTGTGAGGATTAATTTGTTAATGTTTGTGGAACACTCTGAAAGTGCTGTATAAGTGTTTAGTAGTATTAAGTCCCCGTGCATCACTTACGTATCCTCAGTATCAGTACAGACTGTGGTTTTTGCTCTTACGGACTACTAGAGCTTAGAAAGGGGAAAAAAGGAAACAATTATTATGGTTCCAGCAACTGGCAAAATAAAGCAACTCGGGAAATGTGCTCTGTTCTGCAGGCACACTGATAATATTTGGGTAGATGGTCACACAGTACCAGTGTGCAAATATTTATCTGTTTGCAAAGAGAATCTCAGCCTTTATTGCCCGATGCTGCAAACCATTATTCTTGAAATACCATTGGATTTCTCATATGCATAAAAACTAATTTTTAAGACTAAGGGTTTGGGCAAAAAGAATCTAACATATCATTTTAGATTAAGTTAACTGTACTGGTTTTATGGACTAGCAAGTTTTTGGTAGATCAACTAGTTGATTGCACTTGAAGATTCCTCTGTGTAGTGGTCTGCCCTTAGATTTACTTTCATGATGTCTGCAAGAACAAATTAAGCTTGTGCACTTAAAACATACTGCATATCCAAGACAATGGCTAGATAGTGGGTAATAGGAATCTCTTAGTTCTCTTTGATGGTTGCACTGTCATCATCAGTTTGGTTATAGCAGCTGCTCCTGTCTTGGTGGTCGGTTTTATTTCCTGATCTCGAATAATCTCTCTCATTCAGAGGAAGCTGGTAAAATGGAATAAATGAAAGTGATGAAGGAAGACATCAAGCCAGACGTTCTCTCTGTCCGGCAGGGCTGAACTAGAGTTCAGATGCTACTTTAGAGATTTCACCATACATTTCATTAGAGATATATCGGTAATGAAGTATCGTGAGATGGAATATCAGTATCATCTGGGGAAGAGCCAGCAATGAAAATGCATTTTGCACTGTGAAATTTCAATGCATTCATTAATCAGAAGACATTTTTCCTCTGTGATTCTGGACTACTGAGGCTGCTCTCAGCCTCAGTAGTTGAAGGCAGTGTGGAAACCCCACGCATGCAGCAGCAGCATTCCTGGCTGTGCCTGCCAGGGGCTTTATGCACGGTGAGAGCAGGGCATCGCCGAACCCGGACCTCACCTCTGGACAAGTATGTGAAGTTTCTTTTCTCTTTTGATTTTTAACTAACATCTAGTCCTTAGAAGTACTGTGTTTTGGGGAAACGAAAAGATGAGAATGTACATGAGAGAGTCAGCAGGGAAATGTGAGATCCTTGTATTTCTTACATACACTTGTATTCTCTCCAGCACTGTTGTCTTCCAAAAAGAATTTACTTTCCTTCGTTTTTTTTGATTTCTTCCTCTCATTGGGTGCCCACCTGTAATCCTGAATGAATGAATCTGGCAGGTGACCTAGTGCTGAAGTCCCAATATCACTTAGTCGTTATGCCTTGTAATATGAAAAAGAACATGGTATGGGAAGGGCAGCGACATGAGGTCAGCTCAAGCAGCGCCATATTTCTCCTATACCTATACCTCCCTATACATCATATTTTGGTCACAACAGTTAGCAACTGGTATGAACCAAGCAATGTTATGGTTATAGCTGGTTACAGGTTACAATTACAAAGGTTACCACTGTGAGGAAAATTAATTGGCAATATTTTCTCAATGTTTTTTGCCACCTACCAGAATTGAAGGAACAAAAGATCTTTTATGTCCTTCCCCTGTCACTCCAACTGTTCCCAGATAATTCCAGTCATTCATCTCTCCAACTCAGAAACATGTTAAATTAAGCTAAAGGGTGAGGTGATCATCACCAGATAATTATAATTATTATGGGAAGCAAAACTTGAAATGCAGCCTCCCAAGGTGATGCAGTTATTCCGAGGTGTCAAGGCACATCTTCCTCTTTTCCATGCCCACTGTGTCTGGACATGGAGGGCAACTGGAGTATGACCCTAAAGTACAGTAATGGATTGTGGTAGTCTGCTGGTATCAGAAATGGAGCAGGATCAAAACAGTTGGGATCTCCCAGTGTCTGGACCAGTTAACTCCACCTGTGTCCTGATACCATCAGTTGTGATTCAAGCTGACATTTTTGTGGTCCATACTGTCTGTTTTTCTGATGGGCCACAAGGACCCATCTTGTGGTTGAGTTAAGCTTCCTTGAGGTGACATTCCGATTTTTGAACATACCTTGTTCCTAGAGTAAGGCAGCATTTGTAAAGTACAAGACTGAAGGGCATGGCACATGTTAAATGAGAGCTTCAAACAGTACTGCTGTCCTGAGCAAAGAATCTGCAATTTTGTCCTTAACTCATCTGCCAGGACAAAGATTGCGTGGCTGTGAAATATTCCATTGCACATAGATATTCTCCATCACATTCCTCTCCAGCACAAGGGGGAGAAGCCTTTTTTTTGCACTAATGACCACATAAATACAGCATGGAGATACATGATGTTTATAATCTTGACGGTCTACTTTGCAGCCCCCCCTTATTTCTTGTAAGTAGCCTCTGTCGAGCACTACTACTGTGTACACCCATTCTTTTTTTTAATACCATGACTATATGACTGGGGGGGTGCAGCAGCAGAAGGCAATATAGTGTTCGAGGCTTCCAAACTTCTGCTGCTTTAGAATTGTTTAGCACATCACAGAAGCACAGTCTACTGTAAACATAGAAAATTGTATTCATGACTTTATTATTTTCTCCAATTATTTTGTTGCTGAGTGTGTTTCTGTTAGCAAAAACACCTCTGAACAGTATCATATTGCTTCCCACGTTGATCTGGGACTTGTAAAAGGCTAGATGATTATCACTCATCTTGTAAATGTTTTCTTCTACTTGTGGGTATTCATTTGACTCACTTATGCTGAAGTTTCACCCAGTTTGCACCAAGCAAGATCTCTTAAAGATGTTACTGGCACAACATTTTTATCTAGACTTGCTTCCTGCATGCAATATATTTCTTTGCAGCACTCTGGCCTAAATAATGCCACTATCTAACCATGGCCATTTCTACACTGCAACACTAAATCCAAATTCTATGCTCTCAGCAATCCCTGTACTCCAAAGCAACAGGCATTTTTTTTTCATAGCTGTGACACAGATTGAATTCCCATTCATTATCTTCACAAAAAGTGATGGCTCATTTTTCAAAGTACTGATTGGCAAAAAATTTTGTGGATGACTGTTTTTGATTATGATTATTTTTGTAGATGGGTTAATTGCTCTGCTCTTCAAGTGCTCCCCAGGCTTTGACTCCTGATGTTGTCCAGGCAATTGAGCTGGTATACCATAGCCCGTTTAACTCGTCTCATGGGAGACTGTTTGCCTGCTCACTCACGTAAATTGGTCTTGGTGCAGTGTGTGGAGTGGAAAGACCCCCTTCAGTTACGGCACTATGTTCCACACCAAAGATTTTTTTGTTTTTGTTTGTTTGTTTTACATGGTTTCCCTGTTTAGAAGCTGCTGTTGCTGAGTGACTGCTGGCCTTCTGCTGGGTAACTTTAGAAAGCCATAGCCTGGCTGAATAGATCATGTCACGACTAAACATTTGAGGTAGAATTGCGTCCGGTGTCTGGTTTTGGCTCTTGTTCTGTCAAGGCTATAAGAATGCTAACTGATTTGATAAGCAGTTAAAGCATCCTCTAAAACAGGAACATGAAATAGGCTGGATTTGTACTTGGTGGGAGCTCTGCAATGGCAGAAGTGTGCATGATCAGATATTCCTGACCTCTACCAATGGGCTATTGGCCCGTCTGCTGCTCTGAGTTTTCACTGTCATCAGCTGTTCTGCCAACTCTTCTAAGCCGTGGCCAGCTTGCTGGGAGCAGAGACCACTGGGCTTCTCAGTGCAGATTTCAAACAGAATGGCAACTGGCGCAAAGCTCTTGCTTTGGCACCCTTCGGTTGTCCAGGTTCTGTTCTTTATCCCTCTCTTCCCAGTTTTTCTCTTGCCTTGCCAAAGAAATGTGGCACTAGCAGAATCTTCCATTCTGGGCAATTATTTTAGGTGCTCTTTGCCAGAAGACCCAGAATTAGGGTTTTTCCTCCAATTAGTTCCAGAAAAGAATCTGAGGAAAGGGAGACAAGAGGATGGATTTGTCAGCTTTGGTGTTGGCACTCTTAGGGACATGTTTGCTGGCTCATTTTGTCTACCTTGTGAAACCTCAGGGCAATCCAACAAAGAATTAGTTTCTCTTGGGACTGCAGTCCCTGTTGAATTGACCCAAATGGCTTGCTTCTCTCTGGAGAAGTCAAAAAAAATACTACCGGTAGCTGCTTGCAGCAGGTTTCTCCAAAAGCAAACTAGATGTGAGGATGGGCTTAGCACATACCTCTTTTTCTGGAAGTTGTGTCAGTGAACAAAGGAAATTGAGAGCTTTTTGCTTTTGGAATAGTTCCCTGTTTTAACTGTGGTGATAAATTCAATTTGCAGAGCAACCTCCCAGAACTGACCATTTTCTTGCCTGTGGAGTTCATTCCTCCTAAACTTCACTTCAGAGCTTGAAGAAGTTGGTAATTTTTGCACAGTGTCTTTGGAAGACCGATTTGTAGTTAAGTGTACTTTTAGCATACTAATGAACAGTTAACCACACGGAGAGAAAAATGTACCTCCTCACTACCTTTGGACTGTCTTAAAGCAATGTCTTGTCCATTTTTCCCTTTTTCAGTTTTGGTAAAAAACCCTGAGCATTTAGTGTCCCTGGCTCTGGCTGTGAATAGGTACTACACGTTCTCCCAGAAGGCTGTGGAGCCTTGGCTCTCATCTCCCCAGTTTGACCCTGCAATAGCTGCTTGAATTCTCCTCTGCTGAAAGTGAACAAAATCCTATTAAATATTCTGCACAAGAATGGGGGTGTGGGGGGGTGTCCCTTTAAAATCCCTGGGTTAGTAGCAGCACAATTAGACTTTACTGTCTGTAGTTCCTACTATACCTCCGAAGCACTTGTATGGAATGGATACTTCAAATTAAGTATGACCTGGTTGTCCAATCCCAATTACCTAAAGAATCCCTCAATTTGCTTAACAATTCCCTCACAGCTATTATGGCTCTGACTGATTGTCCCCAGGACTCTCTTAGGCTTACAGCTAATGTAATTGATTCTTCAGTAGTAGCCTGAAGGGCCATTTGGCTTCAGCCATGGTTGGGAGATTTTTTTTTTAAGCTAAGTTAAGAGAATGGTTATTTTTTATGGTTGTTCTGGTTTTGGAGGGTGAGAGTGGAGGGAATCATCTGGACACAGCTTGGAACAGCAGTCCCTGCCAGACGGGAAAGTATTTTCCTTGGGCTCTCAGTTAAATTGGCTTTGGATGGAAGGTCTATGTGGACTTCAAACCCAAATCTGTGTGAGTATTTCTGGAAAAAGGGCTGTAGTGAAGGCTTCATTCTGACATTTTCCTCTCTCTTCCTCTTAGTCAAAAGGGTAAGAATGTTTGGGTGTTTTTCTGTACCTGAATGGACATCAGTTGTGATAGATGCAACACTTCAGTTGTGACAAAACTATCAATCCTCAGATGGTCTTGTTTAGGACTGTGTACAAAGGTTGATTATTAGCTTATGGAAGAGGTCTTTGACACTTGAAACTGGATTCTATGATCATCATCAGGGACTAGATTACAAAATTCAGCAGACAGCAAATCTACATTAGTAAGGGCGCAAACTTACATTAGTGAGGGTGCTCATCACATCTCATGCTATCATATTGGAAACTTACATTCTAAGCTGTGTTGTAGCTTTTTTTGGACACTTTTCACTGGGTGAAAATGGATAGCTGCAAACACAAAATTCCATCAAAATAATTTCAACAACCCTCACCCCCTTTTTTTCACCACATCCCACAAAACCATATCTAGAACACTCAGTGGAAGTAGCATGAGATTAGTTTAAAATAGTTAAAAAAAGGAATATTTCCCAACACAATGAGTGGTGAACTTCTGGAATTTGCTGCCAAGGGAATTTGTAGAGGCAGACAGCATCAGCAGCTCAGAAAGGAATTAGACAGATTCGTGGAAAAAACACTCAATAAACAGGTAATAATAAACAGGTCAATAAACAGCTAAAAAAATGCCGTAGCGTTGAGTCGTGAAGGGCACTAACTTCCTACATATCTAGAACCTTGCAACTAAGGTGCTTAGACACTACCTTGCTGGGAATGATAGAGGTGCTTGGAATTTCTTTTTCAAAGGCATGACTGTTATTTCTCGTCTTTCTCAGTTCCTGCTGGCCAGGCTGATTAAAAAAGTTTATGGCTTTATATCACTGAGGTAAACTAGTACCTCCTCCTTTTTTTGATGTCTTTCATGTCCTATGGGAAGAGGGACTCGCCTTATCTGGGAGATGGGAGAGGACAGCTATTGGATTGGTTAGGTATGAGAAGGTATGCCCCTTGCCCCCAAAAAACCAGCATGCTGGGCAGGGTATATATTGTCTATATTGCTTGATGCATTTTAAAAAGATGATGTCAACATTAATTACTGAAATGATGTGCTTGCCAACAGAATAATGTACAATATTCCCCACCTCTCTTCCATGTGCAGTGCATTAATTAATGTCTTTACAAAATGAACCTTGTAAGCAACAATTTAGTCTTGATTCCTGTAAAATACAATTTTGAAAAAATTTTGGAAATGCCAGCTGCCCTTTGGTGAAACACTCGGTATAGTTTGGATTGTAGAAAACTACTTTTCTTGCACAAGGTAAGGGAATACTGTCTAGAAGTTAGGTGATCTGTGTTTGTTTCTCACAGAAAAGGCATGGGGATCTTCAGGAGATTTCCTTCTCTTTAAAGAAGGGTGTCTAATTTAGGTAGATAAAATGCTGGAATGGCTGCAAATAGGTGAGACAGATCCTGTCATAAAAGACGGGCAGAATAAAACCAGAAAGTTCAAGTTCGTGGTGCATGTGCCAGACCCTACACAGGCTGGCAGAGGAATGGCTCCAGCCAATCCTGCCAGTATTTGTTGCAAGCTAGACTTTGGTCATCTGTTGCTCCCTACCTGCAAAGTGAATCCGCATCTGCCTGAGATTTCAAGAGTGTTGAACAGATTTTCTCTTTCCCGATTGAAAATTCACTTTGATTCCCTCTTAAGCTGGTGAAAGTTAGGTGTTGTGAGTAATGGTTTATAACATACCAGTGACCACTTATAGAAACATTAAATATGATCAAAAAACCCCCAACATTCTTGGTTAGTGATATCTGTCACAAGCAGTGCTGATGCTTTGCAGTCTTAATTTAAGAAGATATTTCAGTGTGCTTAAGTTGAAGCATGCTGTATTTCAATAGACTTAAGTTTAAGCAAATTCATACATTTCCTGCAAAGTGACAGAGTGGAATTCAGTGAGTATCAAGTGAAGATATGGTAGCAATATTAAAGTGGCCATTCATAGAATCACAGAATTATTGAGGCTAGAAAAGCCCTCTGAGATCATCAAGTCCAAGTCACTGTGTGTGTTCTGCTTGGTTATTCCAAAATTTTCTCATTGTAAATGTTTGTACTATCATCCTTCCTGGGTAGGAAGTCTTCCAAATTAATTGATACCTCTTGACCTTTGAAAGAGTCCCTTAGGTGTCCCAGGGTTGTGCGGTCCTCAAGAGGGAAAATGTTACTCAGAATATATAGGAACTGTCAACTGATTGCCATGGGAGATCCTGCACAATAAGTACAAGGCCTCATGATAATGCTGAAAGGAGACGATAAGGAGGAGTTGGTATGGGAACTTTCTCTGTGTACTTATTTTTGATTGTGATCATTGAATCATTGTAGCTGCTTCATGAAAGTAACAATGGACAAAAATGAAAAATGCATATGCTTTGTTTACAAACATTTTACCAAGAGTTTTCTTGTGTCATTGTTTTTGTTTGTGGGGTAAACTTTTTGGATCTAAGCTTCCCAGATATTTTTCCTTCATTTAGGGAATCCTCAGACCTGACTGCAATTTGAGTTATAAAATAAATATGGTTTATGTTCATTTTACAAGTATGTTACTCAGTATTTTATAGTTTATGATTTGAGTAGACGTGGCTACAGCTGAGCAAAAGTATTTAGCATGTTCAGTATGTCAAGGCTGAAGGCTTAAAATCAGCCATACTGGTTTTTCACTGGTCCATGTGGGTATATGGTTTGTGACCAGTGCACGTTCTCTGTAGAGAAAAAGATCCTGCTGAGTGTGTTCCCTCTGCTGTGTGCACAGTGCATTCTGCCTGCTCTCTGCTCCTGTTTGACAAGATGCAGAGAGCAGGTTCATCAGTCTGAACTCAACCTTAGCTTGCTGTATATAGCAAATCAAAGATAAAGCAAAGATTTTTCATTATTGGAAAATAATTATGATTAGGAATAATGCAAACGCATTGGGGTTTTTTCCCTCTTTTTTTCTCTATCCTGTGTCACTGTGTCCTCTAATTAACTCCTTTCTGGTGCACTGATATATCTCAAAATGCATGGAGTTGATGGTAGCAGTGCCATCAGTGGAAGAGTGTTCTGCTATCAGTGAAATAATGCATGAAGAACTGGAAACTCCTGGGGATATTTTTTTCCATTTGAATTTTTATTTTTGTTTTCGTTCATGAAACCTTACAGAGCCAGTCAGTAATATGTAAGGTAGGACTCGCCATTCTCCCTGTATTACAACTTCATGCTCCATTGCTATGCAGTAGTACTACAGAGAATTTTTTTTTTTTGAGTGGGAAATAGTGGGATGAAAACCTTGCCAGTCTGTTGGAGTAAGAAAGAGGAGCTCTGGAACAGTGTACTGCTGTAGTTAAATGGTGTGTGACTTATACACATCGGTGGTTTTTTTCTTTAAAATCTTGTGTAAGTCATAACGTTACAGTACAATTTTGCTTGGTTTTAGTTCAGATTGTTTTCGGTTACTGCAAGTCATTTTGCAGGGAAACTATAAATAACCACCTTTGACAGTTCTGCGTTGTTTTACGTCTTGGTATCTCTGCATGTCATGGAGCTTGGCCGCTTTTTGATTTTCATTATTTATTTTTGCCAGCCTGTTTCGTGTTTGCTGGGACTTCCACTTTGCACAGGCCCTAGGGCAAAGTCTTGTAGTTTTCAGTGAAAAATTTAACACAGGTGTGTTAATGAAAATCTGGTAAAACAAATTGCACTTTGAAATACCCAGTTTTCTAAACCCTAGCAAAAGACCGCAGAACCTAGCGATAAATAGTAATCCCACTCCCAGATTACCAATTGTCAGCTGCTCTGTCTGTCTCTGTAGTAGTTCCTGCCTCACAGCACCTGAGAAGCAATGTATTAGTTTGGCCCTAATGAAACTGGTGAAGTGTCTTTCATTGAAAGCTGTACTGAGTTTACATCACATTTGCCAAGAGCATGTACACTGAAAATTACTGTGAATCAGTTAACTTGTGCTAACATGTTACTCTGTGATAAATTGCTGCAAACCAATTTTCCGATCTTCTGTATCTGTGAATGTTATGATGAATTTAACTTGGCTTTAGATGGTTATATTTGAGATGAGGGAATTCAATCTCTTGCTGTTTGCTCTTAGCTGTAGGACCTCGATCAGAGTTCTGTTGTGTGAGAGGTAGTGCAGCCAGAGGCTTGGGGTGTTATTTCAGTAACTTCATCATTCTGATTTAAAAAAGTGAGTTAAAATTATATTAAGGAAGAAGAAAAAGAAAAAAGGTTGAGACTGACTACAGTGCTGGTGGAGAAATTTTGATAAATTGTTTTTCAGAAATAAAAAAGTGGGGAGAGGGAGAGTACAGACGTTCTTACATGACAAAGTGTCCAGTGGTTAAAGCTAGTTCAGTTCCCTGCATCATGACATTTTGTCTCAAGAGTAGTTATCTGTTCAGGGAGCATTTCATGGTACCAGCTTGATCCCGGTTAGTTCAGGGATTTGAAAACAATGGCATGAAAATAGACTTTCTCCATTTTTCCTCTCTCTGTCAAAAACTTTGTAACTGCTGTTTGTTACAAGTTTTGCAAGAGATCTGAAAGTCATCTGTGCTTCTCTGACACTTAGAGTTTGTAAAAGATGTTGAAGGAAAACTGGTATTGTCTACTTTGGTATGTAGGTGATATATTTGCTTTTATTTTAATTCTTGGTTAAAAATGTACTTGGGTAAGAAATTAAGTTGTATAATAAAAGACATATATTAGTTACGTTGGAAGTAAAACATGTTTTCCTAATACTTTGGTGGAATTATTCAAGATCAGTTGACTGTAAATATGGCCTAAAGGACAGGAGAACCTTTGGTTTCACTGCTGTGCAAATGCCATTTGCATAAGTTTAAATTGTCCAGGTCCAGTTTTCAAACTCAAACAACTTTTTAGCAGCATTTCAAACTTTATAGTTGCATTGGATTGGTAGTGATACTTGGAGTCCCTATTTTTTAAATTTCTGTTTGAAGTGATTAGCTCTGTTTGTATATTTTGTGAAAGACACAGTTAAGGATGACCTTCTTGTTATTTTATAGGATAGTAGAGAGACATTTTTCTCCAGTCTCTTGATTGGAAGACAGGAGAGTTTAACTTCATCAAAGTAGGGCATTTAGAAATAGATGACTTAAAACTTCTTTTTTTATTTTTTATTTTTTTAATATGAAACTGTTGTGATTCTAACAAAGTCCAGAAAAGTACTCCTCATGCAAGAAAGTATGGCTCTCAAGTGAAACTCCACTTCTGGGGTGGTTTTTTTTCACTACTGGGAAAAAAGTAGTTCTAATATTATTTCTGAGGCTACAGTAAGGCTTATTCCTGAACAGTAGCAGGAGATGCTTTTCTCCCAGCTGGGCACTGCACTGACGAGTCAGTTGTGTCCCAGCCTGGGGACGAGGACGATCCTCTTCCGTGACCAGGAGAGCAGGGATTGAGAACCTTGCGGCATCCCACGCTGCCTTCTGCCTCAGTGCAAGGTGCCGGTCAGTATTCCGACAATGGTGATTCACTTTGGGTTATCCATTTAGTAGAGCTTGAGTTGGTTCATAAATTAAGCTAGGTATTATAATTTTTGAGAAATCCAGCAGCAGCCTACCAGGTTCCTGAAAATAATAGCAGTGACCAACTGTACGGGTCAAGGGAGCTGTGAGTGTGCATTTGTGAGGACTTCAGCTCTCCTTTGAGAATTTCAGACAGAAGCTTCCATTAAAGTGCAAAGTATTGTTATTATCTTTGTCCTTTATACATATTTAAATAGTACATGATAATCATCTCTGTGAACTCTTAACTATTCATAAAGGTGGCTGTCAGTTAAAGGCCTGAACCAGTACTCCAGATCCAAATACTTAAAATGATAGATGATGTTGTAACCTTCTGAGAATTATTCATAACCTTTGTGTAGGAGGAGTTTCCTTTTAAAAGATAGGCTTTGTAGATGATTAGTAAGTGGGGAATTTAATTCTTCTGTTGAGATAATGATATCCAAGAATGGTGGAGAAACTTTGCCAATGGAAAGTCTCCTTTGGAGATTTACCTGAGGGAAGAACCAGAGGCAGGGAAGATGAAAGGTGGTTGAACCCGTTACCTTCATCCTGCCAGGTGTAGCATCAGCTGATCCTATGGCACAGGGAGCCCCTACAACCACCTCCAGGTTACAGCTCCAGGTGCCTGTGCGCCACATGCGGCCCCTCATCACCCACCTCCCCCCACGGCTTCCCTGAGCCTGAAAGTTCTGAAAACTTCGTACCAGTGTATTTTATAGCTTGGTAGTCAGAGTAACTACAGTATTAGCACAAAAATTCAAATTGGTCTTCAGGTTGACTGTAATGAAGCGGACATTTAAAACCACTAATTTCTCAGCCTCCAGGGACTTCCCAAATACTTTCCTTTGGGGCTTTTGGATGTTCTTTGGCCACTTTTTTTTGGACTTTAACCAGGATTTACTGGATCTGAAAAAAAACCCCAACCCACAAAACAAACACACCTTTCCCACTAAAGATTTAATCAGAATTGCACACGCTGGTGATGTGTGCAAGAGGTGTCTGGCCCTGGCCTGCCGCTTCTCAGCCCCGAGCCCCAAGCCCCGTGCTGCCCGGTGCGCAGCCAATGCCTCGTGTGGAGGCTGGGAGCGTGGGCAGCACCTTTCCTTGTGGCAGTACAACGTGCAGGACCGTGGCGTCTCCGCACGTTTTCCCAGGGGTTTGCCGGAGCGGGAGCCGGCTTTCACGCGCGGCTGCATCCCCTTTGGGGCTCAGCAGGCCTTGCCAGTACAGGAAAGAGCAGTCGGTGCTGCCATGCACCGACGGGCTCACGTCCTTCCCGCAGAATTTCATTCATGCTGATTGAGGGAGATATTGTACTCTTTCCTTTAGTTTATTTTACCCTCTTGGTATGCAGAGTATTCTTTGTTAATATTCCTTATTTATATAAATGTTAATTGGTCCTTGTTAATTTGGTTTTCTGTGCTGAAAGCCAAGGTCAACAATGAGTCCTTCCATGTTAGCTTTAGTGTGATTACAAGATAGTGTAATGCATCTTGGAAAAGAGTAGCAAGAAGCCTTGCCCCTTTTTTAATGTAACCTTTGTGTTAGGTAGAGGTTTGGAGGTTGAAGGAGGAAGAGAAAATACATGGTAAACACAGACTGAAGGGTCTTACTGATTGAAAGGGACTGTTAAATTAAAAGGCAGTTGTTTTGAAAGCAAAATATCACTTGACCCTGAAGAGATAGGCAATTGCGGCCCAGGGGTTAGGGATAACAACAACACTGGTTTTGGTTTGGGAATGCTAACAGTAGACCTGAAAAACATTGGTTTTTTTTTTTCCTTTCACCTCACTGTTTGCATATGCAACTTTCAGACTGCTTTTTTTCTTGCTTTAAGAGCAATCTCTTCTGAGAACACCCTTCTTCTGGGCTGGAATGGCCATTTTATGAGATAAAAGTAAGATTTTTTTCTAAAACAGATTCTGTTGCATGGGGCAAAACAAACAGAGCTATCATAACACTTTAAATAGTAATCAAATATGTTTTTCTGTTTGCATTCAGAAGGGTGGAAAGGTAACTTGACAAGATGAGAGAAGGAACCAGATTTGTATATCCCCCCCCTTCACCAGTAACAGGTATAGAATTTTAGAAAAGACTTCAAGGCAAAAAGAAAAAAGCATAGAATATACTGTTATGGTGTTATTTTTGTCTTTCATTTTTATGACAACTTATTTGTACTTAAAGGAATCTTTCCAAAGAGTTAAGAAGCATCATTAAATAAAGACTGTGAAATGTGCAATATGGCTTATTTATTTAAATGTTAATTGGTCCAACGAACACTTCTAATTAGCTCTATATTTGCTTAGCAAAAAGTTTTACAAATTCCAATTGTGAAAAGCAGCTATTTTGAGCTGGTAAGCATGTTGCAGAATCAGCTATGATTTTTCTATAGTTCTCAGCCCTTGAAGGCACAATTTAATTTTTCATGTATGCATACTAGCAACGGTAAACACTTGCGAGTGTAAAGAACCTTCTTTAATTAGCTGCACAACAATTAAAGGATTCACAAACTAAATTGAACCCTGTCTCTGTGCTTACTAGCTGAATTCTACCACCTGTCACAACAGCACTTTGTTCAATCTGTTATGCAAAATCATTATAGCAATATAGCTGAGGAAAAAAAAAGAGAAAACAGCAATTATTTCTTACTTTTCTCTTGAATGGGTTATTTTGGGTTATACTGATGTCAGGTTCATTGAAGCTAACCTTTTGAAATCTGTAACAGCATAATACTTATATGGCAGGCTTAGAATAGCTAGAAGAATATTTTGTTTTACCCTTTTAAGAGCAAGTGAGGCACATCCTTAAAGTACGGTACTTTCTCTGATCATTTGGAAGGGAAAAAAAAACCTACCAAAACTGTGCTAACTCCTGCAGCAGCCTATTATTTCTCTTTGTCAGACCAAAAAGAAATGACCAGCATCTGACAGGACAACATACTCTTTTATTATTAAAGCTTGGAAACCAATATGAAAACTAGTTTTAAAAACCACTGGTTTCCCGGAGTGGGGAGATACCCTTTTAGCGTACCTGTTCTGGCTTCTGATTATTCCTGTGATTATTCTTCGGCTCTTGAAAATATAGTAGCACATAAACACAAAACTGGAAAATACTGAACTGACTTATGTGCTAATTTTGTTTTCCTTCAAGCAGCAGCGGTTGAAAATGAGGAAGTTTTGTATCTTTACGGAAGAGCCTCGTCCCTCTGTCGTTTCAGTTGCACCTGTTCTAAGAGGGCACAAAGGGGGAGATGCACAAATGCACTGTCAGTCCTGATTTTCACCCCAGCTGATAGGAGTCAGCTCCTGCTGCTTCTGGAGGCCTGGATTGGGGCGCACCAAGCTCCGGCAGCATCTAAGTGCTGTTTCTCGGCGAGGCGGTGGCCCGTTTAGCCTCCCTGGTCAGTAGTCTTCCTATTGATTTTGTGTTCAGTATAATTGGAGGGCAGAGGTGGAAGCTTGAAACTCGTTCTCAGCGGTGTGAAAGGCCGACTGCTGGGGGAGGGCTTGCTGCTGGGGAGGAGGTGGGCATGGTGTGAGGAGGATGAGGACCCACAGCCATGCTTTGGGTTACCTGCCCAGCTGCTCCCTACTCCAGCTTCTTGCAAGGAGCAATCAGCTGCACCTCAGTGCTCTGACCCACGTTTCTGGTGCTGGGTAAAATGCTCGGTGAAACCAGTAGCGGTTTTTCACTGTGTAAGGAGTATGAGGCTGCATTTAGTGAGGAAGACCTGTTTACATTTCTCTTTATTCTGCTGTGACAGCTGACAGGAATGTGCACATCGCTGCCAGCTTTCATGCAGGAGAGGTACAGGTACGTTTTGTGCATACGCTCACCATAGCCGAGGAGTTGAAAGTTAAGCTGCCTGCTGACAGTTTCCTGAAATCATATCAATAACATATTGTTAGCTCTTGTGATTGAAGCTAAAAGAGTCTGCTGTTGGATAAAGGATACGTGATATGGGCATTTCATAAGCTAGGGATATAAATGAATAACTCAGCTCATTCACAGTACTTACATTTTTTACAGTATAATTTTTAAACCATTGTCATTTTACAATATTTTCGGAAAATCCAGAAGGAGAACAAAAATCCTTTAGAAACACAACGATTTTTTTTTTTGGTAAAAAAGTAACTAGGAAAATAAGTCTACAAACAAAAATTGAGAAGGGACTTCGTTTTTGTGACTTAAAAGAAATAAAAGGAAACTACAAGGGAGCCTGATACTTTGATTAAATATGACTTAAATTCCTAGATAATTTTGCACTGAATTATGAGAAGCCAAAATCTGCTATATACAGCTCCTTCTTGCTTTCTTACATCAAATAAGAATATCAGGTCTATTCAGAAGTAGAAAGTTAAGGAGACAAAAATCCTTTTACTTGGAGAGATATAACAAGTACAGGTGCAAGGCACCAGAAATCAGTTCAACACAAAAATTAGTTTCCACTTGGTCAACTAAAGCAATACAAAGATTCTGTGTGGGAACTCCCGAGTGCTGTCAGCTTTTGTGGCTTTTGGTGTTCAGTTCTGTACTGAGGAGCACTTTGATGTCCTATTGCAGAGAGTGAGAGCTCACCCACTGCGTCCCGTGGCCCCTTCCTTGAAACCCAACCATCATCTTTCCCCCTCCTTTTGACTGGCTTTGTATTTTACTGAAATTACCTACACGCACACAGGTCTGCAGCAACATTGAGAGAAGTTTTAACGTGAGCTGGTGAAAGTGAACACAAATTGCTCATTTGCACAGACTGTTCAAGAGACTTGAAATAGTTTAACTGAGAGTTGGTTATGTTTCTTTGCGTGCTGTGTCGAAAAATCTTGCAGTAAAGCACTCCTTGTTAGTCCCTGATCCTTCTGACACAATGCTCAGCCTCTCCGAGCCTGCCTGGGGACTGAAGCCTCCAGGGATCCTGTCAGTCACTCGAAGGAGTTTGGTCAGAGCGGTAAGTGGCCAGTGCTGGCTGTTAAGGATATATTACAGTTAGCAGAGTCCCTCTCCCAACTGACTTTGCAACCATAATTGAAGTTGCCAGGATCTGTCATGCTGTGATTGCATTTATCAGACTTTCTTTGTCAGCTTTGTTGCCACTCACCTATCAACCACGATAGGTTGTCTTTTCAGCGAGGGCCTGGAATGTTGCAATTAACATCAAAAATACTTAAAGGCTTTTTATCCTGCAAATAGCTTTAAAATATGTTCTTGTATTTTTCTAGCATTCCCCCTCCCTCATATTCATCTGCTTAGTGTCTGCCAAGTTTTCAGTGCCCTTTTTATTAATGATCAGAGCTCTTGTGCCCAGATAAAACAGGGGTGTCCAAACAGCAATCGGTGCTCAGCTTGTTGGGATCCTGAAGGTCACGCTGCTATTGTATTTAAACATACGTACTGTTTCACCATAATCAGTGCTTGCATCTGTACTTGGAGACGTGTGCTATGTAGCCATTCCCTTTCCTTGCAGTGCACTGGTAGGAGGAGATTCTCAGTTCACAGGTTATACCTCACTGTGTACTGCAAAGATGTGACCCTTTTTGACAGTCGCTTGTGTGACATCATTGTATCTCCTTGGCCTAACTGCAGAGCTGTTACAGCTGGTTTGCACCATCGTTCGGAGGAAGAGGCAGAGTTATGGTGAGGCAGAATGATCTCATTCCGACAGGTAGAGATAATTTAAAAAGCAGCCGAGGAGATACGGGGGAGTACTCCCAAGTCAGTCACTTGCAGTATAGACGTTCCAGTTTGAGGTTGTGTTCCTGCTCAAGAAGCCACCCAAAAGAACGGTGTGATTAGCAGTACTGCAGATAGATGCTTTTTTGTTTTTTTGCTTCTCTAAAATGACAGTCTGAAAAAGAGCATGATTTCTGACTCTTTTCTGACCTTGGGGTGGCTATGATTATAGCAGTTGCCAAATCAAGCTGTTGGTGACTGAGATGCAAACCACACCCTGTTAAGTCTGAACCACTTATCTGGGTGTGAAAGCATCATAGGAGGTACAGGGTGCCTCCTCAAGTTGCTGGCCCTGCTCTTGCATTCACGACAGTGATCAATTAATAAAGTTAAGTGACAACAGCAGTAATGGATTATATCAGTGAAAGCGTGCACAGACCAAACCACCAAAGTATAAAAGAGATTTGTGTTTTTTAGTGTTTCATTTCTCTTGAGTGATAAATAAGTATATTCTTCTATCCTTAGTCTAAGTCTATGTTGTGTTTCTTCATCTGTCTTTCTCCACTTAATTCTGCAAGGAGTTTGCTGTTTCTCCTTTTTTGGAGACCACAAACAAGGAACATTCTGAGCAATGATCACTCTATTTTTCCCACAGCCACCTGCCTCCCAGCATCCCGATCTCTTTCAGCTGCATCTTTTACTCCATGTAATTCCACTGAAACTGAGGCTTTCTCAACATTATCATTTTCCTGGAAATTAATATTAAAAATAACTCACTGAAGCCACTTGTATCTAAGAATCACCATGACCCTCTAAATTATGTCTTATCTTTTTGCTACTAAGTGCATGTGTTATAGGGAGAGAAAAAATAAATCAGTTGGATTGAGGGAAGAAAGAAGACAAAAATTGGAGGTAGAAGAGATTAACAGCCAAGAATATCAGTTATTAAAAACCAAAATAATTCTCCATAATATTTTAACAAAAAACTTTTATGCTGACAGGTCTGTCAGAAGTTAAAACCCCAGTTTTTCAGCAGTTAATTATGTTTGATCAAAGAAAGCTATCTGGCATACTGGACTAAGCAATGGGAGTCAAGAGTTCTGGACTCTGTCCCTGGCTTCTTTACAGAGGATGAGCCATCTATTTAAGTCGAGATACATGGCAAGCTTTTTCCTAAATGAGATGTGGAAATGATCAGTTAGGGATACTCATTCCTACGGTGCTTAAATTCTGAAAAATTCGGTCTCTTTCTGGCCTCAGAAGCTCTTTGGGTGCACTGAAGTTGGAGAGGTTACCTCGGAGTTTCTAACTGCATTTATGCTGCATGAAGATGTTGGCTATTTCTGCGCCAAGCAAAGAAACATACAGAAAACATCTTCCCCTCCTTTCTCATCACACTGGTCACAGTGTGCTTTGATGACCCATAATGCTGGGGAACTTTACAGAAAATCAGGTTATGAGCTGGTGGGAATTACTGCTGGGGGCATGGCTGCAGCGTGCTGGGTAAAAAGGAGGAACTTAACTCTCCCCAGATATGCGGTGTGGCCCTTTATAAAGCTTTTTGTGTGTGTGCGGTTTCTTTTTTTAATGTTGGTTTCTCTTAAATGTACTGACCTTGAAGAACAGAGTAATTTATCTTTTCATTACCTCTATATTTATTCTTCTCCATTGCTTCCAGTTCAATGTCCTTAGAAGTAAAATAAATGCAGTTGTCTTATATATGTGCTTTAAGAGTATATACTGTTGCATATCCTGTGTTTCATGTGCAACAAGTTATGCAAGGTATAATATATTAGTCTTTCTTTTTCCTTTTGACCAGCATTAAAACATTTACTTAGGCACCTAGTTCCTGTGTTGATGTCATCACAGGTAGCCCGTATGTTTAATGATGCGTTGGTTTGTCTACTGTCTAACTCGATAGTATGCAATTTAGAGCATCCTTAATTATCCTACGAGCCACTTTGTGATAGTGAAACCAAATATGGTGTAGACTTGGCTAACATCTCTGTGATACTATTTGGCATACCACATATTTCTGTTTCAAATATAAATTGGTTACAAAATATGCACTCTATTAATTAAATCTATACTCGAGACATATTTTTTCCTCCCTAAAGCTGTTAAAAATATTCTGTTTTTCCTTGTTTGGCATGCAGATAGGGTTGGGTATGGACTCTAATTTGACAGAAAGTAGGCTAACCTTGTGGTCTTCGTTAAGTCCTAAAACTACAGCTGAGTGTGCAGTGTCTTTCCATATAACTGGGTCTTTTGTTCCACTAGAGAAAATTACTTAATTTGTTAGAGAGCTTTATTTTAAAAGGTTTAACTGTAACAGTCTTTACCTAATAGACCTGGGATTGCAGGGAGGTGATTAATGTGAATTAAAGGATCTCTGTGACACAGGACTAAGGACAGAATTACTTTGTTGTTGTTGGCAATCCCACTTGTGCAATTTCACTTCTCCCCAAACCAGATTCCCAGCATTTTGCATAAAGTCCAGTCGGACCATATACTTCTTTTTGAAACTCTCTTTATTCAGGGATGTTCTGTTTATGCATTTTCGTTGGGAATGTGTGTCTTTGTCCCTTGAAATCCATCTATTTATTGCAGTGACACCTACTGCTGAGAGAGCTGATCCGCAACAGGATCGGTTACTGTTAAACTTGGCCAACAAGCAGTTCGTGACTCAACCAGCAGATGTTTCTGTGGCTCAGGTCAAAGGGAACTTATGGACTCGAGTGGTTTTTTTCTTCACTCCCAGCATTAAGTGCCAGGAAAGTCAACACTAGGTGCCGACAGTTGACCCGACCAGTAGCAGGAGGAACTGAACTGGGGCCCTGAGGATCTGCAAAGACCAAAGCATTAGTCTGTTGAGCCACTGTGCTGGCTACAGTCCAACAGTTTCAGACAACTGACTATCTGATTGCATGCCTGGATTTTAGTAATGATTTTACATACTTATTTGATGATTTGTATCCAAGCTTAGGCTTCTGACAGGTGCTCTTGTGAACAAAATCTCGCTGGGCTCTTGCATATGAATATTCACAATCAATCATATTTTTGATCTTCGGGACATATGTGCATTTGACATTATATTTAGTCATGCACAAAATCTAAGTTTAAGCCTTTGTGAAATGAAAATAAAATCATTAACCCAGCATTAGAGTTTGGGATTTAAATTGTTTCAAACTATGATTTGAGTTCTGTGGTCTTAACTCTTCTTGCTTGATCTCTTTGTAATTGGTATAGAGGGCTTGATCCTCCTCTCCTCACCAGCTGAAATACACTGCCTTTTATTTGGAGCTTGCCTGCGTGAGGGATGCAGGATTAATAAGGTCAACATTATGTATATTTTAATATTACAAAATGAGTTAGAGTATCACAGACTTCCAGTGTGGTACAGTGTCCTCAGATGAGAATGGAAGATTCAGAGCCCATTTCATGCTGTAAAAAAGACAAAAAACAAAATCATAAATATGCTTTGCAGAGTCTTCCAGGCATTTTATTATTTTACTCGTACTGCGTGATACTAAAGTGGATTGTTAAAAGCTTAATTTTAAGGTTTCTTCAACCTGATGTAGATGCCAGTTAGATTAATTAAAGTGAATGATCAGATAGGAGCTACAGGAGATTGATCAAATTGGATAGAGTTTAGTCATTTGTATACATTCCAAATTACATGAAAATAACAAAATTACTTTTAAAGATGCTGTTTCTAAAGTAACAGAAGTTTTAGTTTAAAGAAGCATTCCACAAATCAGTCTTCTGTTTGAATTTTGGTATCACTCTTATCTTTACTTTTGTCATGAGGCGAACACTAGGGGAAAAAAAAAAGCAAACTAAATGAGAATCAATGCTTATAAGCTAAACAATAATGATCTCAGATGCAACTAGTGCCTAGAAAAAAAAGCGGGATTTTTTTTTTTTTTAATCTACTGAACTTTCAGTACCAATTATTTATCTTTCTCTTCTTTGGATCTGTCTTCTTAAGTATATGCAAGTGAAATAGAATAAATAAGAAGGAAAACAGATTTTACTAAGTCACATGCAAAGTAGCAATAAATCAAACAGCTTGTCTGCATTCTTCTAATCTTTCTATTCTAATCTGTGAGTGAGATTTATAAATGACCTCTCCTCTCTGCTCGTCTTCCTAGATTGTGATCACAAACAGTTCACAGTCCTCCACTCCATGGGTGCTACCAAGCAAAGGCTGTTCTCGTGATTTATCTTCTACTGATCAGTTATCAGTCCGAAACACTGTGCTAGCTAGAAAGTACCCGACAGATGTAACAGTTGTTTCAGAAAGCAACTGTCTTCTCAGCCCAGAGCGAAAGCAGTACAGCCTCAGCAAACAGTTTTCTGTCCACTAACGACTTTCGAAACTTCAAAATCCCTCTGCTAACCCTTCTTTAAGACATAAAAACTGTTGTGGAATGAGTTGGCTCTGTTGTTACCAAAGGAGTACTTTGTTTTGGAATCAATAAGCAGCTTGTTTAAATATCAGCACTACAAAGCAGCTACAGTTTTGTCAAATGCCTTCCCTGCTCGCTGCTGCGTGGCCTCGCGGCGGCTGGGTGCTGGCAGATGGGTGTTTGCGTGCGGCTGCCGCCCCGAGCCTGGGTGCCCGGCTGGGACCACCAGAGCCGTCGGCACAGAGTCGCCCAGTACTTTGTACATACTCTGCTTCGCCCCAGTTTTTAGCTTTTAGGAGCTACAGATGCTTTGCAATGACTACAAAACGTAAATGGGGTAAAGTAACTAATAGTAATAACAAATTACTAAGTTGGCCTTAATAATATTTAAATAAAAAACAAATAGAATATGGTACCTGTGGGCAACTTTTGGGGTTTTTTTACCCTCCAGAAAGCATATATTTCCCTAATATATTATACCCCAAGGAGCAGGACACCTACTTAACCAACACACACACAAAAAAACTAAAAAAAACCCTAAAAAAAAAGGAAAACTCCAATGAAGTCTATGCAGTTACTCTATTTTACATAAGTAAAATGAGAATAGATTCTGGACTAATGTTTATTTCATTTTATCAGATTGGATAATACTGTCCTGGTGGCATTAAATACAGCTGATCTCTCCCCTCCCCTTCTGTGCACACATGTTTTTGTTAAAATTTAACTATTTACATCTATGTCTCTTAGTATTGCCTACAAATCAGTCAAAGAAGAGTAGGTCATCTATCCTGCCCTACTGTTTATATATTAATCATCTGGCAAATAAACCGCTCAGTATCCTACCCACCTCAGTAATATTTGTGATGTAATTTGTTTGGATGCCCAAATGTCACCAGCGTTGATTGTAAGAGATGAAAAAAATGTACTTGCTCAGCACACCAAGCTCTGGGCTAAAATGTAAGCATGAAATCTCTGGTTTATTTTTGTAATAATGTTTACAGCTGTTTAATGACCCTGAAAGGGTTCAGTAGTCTGGTGTTCTGTATTTCTTAACAGGAGTGTATTATGCTTATAACAGCCTTAGTTAAACTGTTTCAGCTACAACAAGAAGAACAATATTTAATAAAAATTCAGTATATATTCTGAAGTTTCTCAGCAATACCTGTTTATGAGTTGCGAAGAACTGAAGCAGTCTGTATTGCAGTATTTAGAATTTGTCAGTGGACCACAAGATAATGTAGATATATGTGATTTTTTCTAGCCGGAAAGATAAATACTAGGTCTATATTCTGTGAGCATAAGTAACAGTGTGTGTAACTCTTAACTGCTCAGAGGATCAGGGCCAGAGCGAGCTTGTCATTTAAACACATGAGCTTGTAAAGCATTACTTTGCTTACTGAACTGTAAATCTTTTAACTAACCTAATCTAAGCTATAATAACAGCACAACAGTGTTTTTAAAATGACTGTTTTCTCCACAGCAGTGAGGAGGGAAATGCTTTAGT
>NW_009703293.1:156035-163959 GCF_000703405.1 Apaloderma vittatum | reverse complement strand
CAGGAATGAACAGGTGTAAATAAGAGCTGAATTTGGTCCATCTGTTTACAGAGATAACAGGTGTGTGTATGCACATATGTATATGGATACAGATAGGTGTGTGTCTGCATATTTACATGTATGTGTAGGCATATATTTATATTTAAATGGATTTATTCTATTTGCCATCTTTTTCTTTTTTTTTTTTTAGCTCTGTTTCCAGCAAAAGGAAGCTGAGCTTCTCATATTACATTAATGTAGTTGTGATGACAGGCATTTCTGGTGTCATAATTGGTTTTAAATTCCAGTAATCCATTTCAAATAGTTAAATAAAATCTGTGTGTTCAGTTGGAATGGCTGAAGTCAGAACTTTCGTTATTGATATCCCAGGAAATAGTCTTGAGGGCAAAAATGTGAGTGAAATCAAAATAACTATTAGTATCATCAAAGGGGCTTGAATGGCTCACTGTACCTTCATGTGGGAGATGAGAGAGTATTTTTATAATATATATATCTAGTTGTGAATTTCACGAGCAGA
Source organism: Apaloderma vittatum (assembly GCF_000703405.1). NCBI lineage: Eukaryota > Metazoa > Chordata > Aves > Trogoniformes > Trogonidae > Apaloderma > Apaloderma vittatum. Next base: position 163,442 of record NW_009703293.1, on the reverse strand, counting down.
GTGCCCTCCTCAGAGAAATAGGAAGCTGCAGAGCCCACACAGTAAGTGGTTCTCCTCGGGTGGCTGGCTGGCGTCTGGTGGGGGACGGCCCCTGCCCTGCCCGGGGCTTGCCGAGGTCGGGAGGAGCAGCCCGTGAGCAGCTCCTGAGACCGACGCGCTACGTCCAGTGCCACGTTGCGGGGGAACGCGGTCTTTACAAAACATTTGGGATAATTAAAGGTCAAAGATTTGCTACGCAAATTTCAACAAACATATTTTGAATTTTTGAACAATCTCAAATGTGATTTGTAGCTGGTTTTGTAAACATATGGTAACTCCCGAGAACATTGTGCTTCTGTTCCCAGTGCGAGTGATTGCAAAACGTTCTGCTTTGTCCTTATAAGAGAGATCAGAATCATGAAAATAGTGTAACAGGCTATATATTTAAAAACTGAAAGCTAGCCATCTTCCCTCCCATGAAGCATCACAGAAGTGCCTTTAAATTGACATTTCCAGGTCTTTTTTTAATTTTTGAATACCTGGTGTTTTGTTTTGGGGGAGGCAAGAAGGTTCGGTCATAATGAAGAAAGATGCTGTGGAAAATGTTTATTGTTTTCAAAACGCTTGAAATGACAAACTGGTTATCTGATAAAAGGTTAATTTCAATGAAGTCCATTCAGAGGGGCTTTTGGAGTGTCTTTAGCATTTGTTGGGGCAGTAATATTGTACTTCTGGCCAGTCTGAGGAGAAGGGTTGCATCTACAGGGAGATCCCTCTCAGGGCTGTGGTCGTGTCTGCGGTGCGGAAGCAGCCCGGCACCTCTGGGCTGTGGTGGAGCAACCAGGCCCTGAGGAAGAGGCTGGGCAATCACCGCTGTGACACCAAGGTGGGCCCTTGAACTGCAAAGCCTGAAGCAGGAGGCTCGCTGGAGAATGAAATGCCCTTACCCCCCTGGTGTAACCCCGTCTGGTCATAGATCTAGACAGGGATGATGGATAAAGAGGGAGAGAATAAAATTGCTAATTTTTTAAAGAAATTAGGCAAATTAGATTGGGTTATCTAATTCATAGTGGAATGATGGATGAGGAGGAGTTTTATTTCTGTCTTGCATGTGGATACAAGATGAGATTTTGGTAGGTTTTGCTGTGAATGGGCTGAAAAATACAGGGAGTCTGATTTACGTGAGAACTCACCAGTAGCAGGGGCCCCGTGTGCCTAAATGCAGTAGCCGGGAATTGCAGGAGGAGAAATTTCACACGGCAGTACTTTGAATACCCTGGTTATACTTTGCAATGAAGCCAGGTAGGAGTGAGGAGAAGAGACCATTTGGAGGCAGGAACAGGCCTACAAGAAGGTGAGGGTGGGAGTGCAGCTTGAGTGAAAATCTGTGGCATCCTGTGAGGATTGTAGCTGGATCCCAGGAACTGATCAGCTAATCAGAGTCTGTGGCATTCAGAGGTGGTTATTTCTCACTGATAGGCTTTGCTGACCCTTCTGCATATTTCATCAGAAGGTCAGGGTCCCCAGCCTTGAATGAGAAATGACGGATTTGGTCTTACTCTCGATTTTTGATTTTGACTTATCCTGTCTATATTGTACGTTATATGTGTCTGTATGTTTGTGGGAGACGGAAAATAGCAACAACAACTACAATGGCTGTTACTTTGGAAATCAGACAGGGCAAGCTAAATTTAATTTCAGTCCTATAGATTATAGATATAAGCCTTTTTCTTTTACATACTTGATCTCATTGATATTTTTACAAATACTGACATTGACAATGTGTAAGCAATGGGTCCCCAACATGAAGCCTGAATCGGAGAAATCTTAAACTGTGACAAAGATCTGCTTTTCATCTGAGCAGACTTTTGTAGCTCATGTTCATCTTTAACATGCATGAATATACACTTCCTCCTTCACTTCTTACAAGATCTGCATTGTATCACAACCTCAGTCATCCTGTTGAGGACCAAATAGGTCTCCTCTTGGAGACCACCCATGCTTTTTTTTTCTTTTTTTCGGTAGGCCCTGATCCTGCAAATAATTAAGCATGTGTGGAACTTTGCTTTTAAGAGTCACCCTTTGAAGTCTACTGGACTACTCCCATGAGCACAATTACATGGATTTTTAGTGTGTGCCAGATTTGCGCCTTAAATTGTCTAGCAAGTGGCCCTTGTGAAGCTGTGTGAGGAATGGCGCCCACCTGGAGTGTGCCTGTAACCTTTGTAGAAGGCATAGCAACTTAATGCTTTTGGCTAAAGCCAAACAGAAAGTTGACTTAATTAGTTATTCAATAACATATAGAATTCAGCAATTTTACTAGGGAATAAAATGTCAAATCACTCCACTGAACAACACAGATCTTAATTATGTTCTAATATAACCTTATAGCATCATATAGTTTGAGAGTTATTAATGTAAAACTTTATATTTTAAATAGAATTTTATAGATACATTATTTTTGTATGGAGTAGAGAAGTGGCAAGGATAGATTATTGTGGACAATTATGTAGACCAGAACAGAGCCCTTGTGTTTAACAAACAGCTTTGAATTCTAATTTTCTGCAATATACATAGTGTAGGCACAATTTGTAGTCATTACTGTGTATTAGGAAAGTTATTGAAAGTCTTAAACTTGTTGAGGCTTTCCACAACACCTTCCGTATATTTTAATTGGTTTTATCTAGTTCCATAAGAGAGCTCTTTAAAACAAATCAAAGTGCCTTAAATCACATGTCTTACCCATCGAAGGACAGAGATATTCCTTCTATAATCTGGCAAGTTTTTCTAAGAACTGAAGGTTCTCAATGATGAATTAAGAGGCTTGGCAGAAGATAATTTAGGTGCCTTTTGATGGTCTCAGTTTCAAAATGACAAAATAACAATGTTTTGCAACAGAAGGGTTAAATCTTAATCTCAGAGGTTTACAAAGCTGCTAGTCGCAGTCTCCTTAAAATTTAATATACCTCGTTAATGCTTAACTTGCAAACACTGAAGGATTTTTATGATTATAATCATGTGTTACAGCACCTAGTACTGTTTCTAAGCAGCATACTAATCAGCTTAATGAGATATTACTGCACTTTTTGTTGACTAAAGCAAAATCCCTTTTATTGTTCTAAAGCTTGTCCTTTACTTTATTTTTTCCCAAAACATTATCTTGTTTTATTGTACACCAGTAAATATCATACCATCATTTTTTTGTCAAATCATAAACCTATCTTTCTCATTGTAGAATGTGTAATATATCGAATATGTTAATGGAACTGAAAGTTACAAATGGATTTCTATTTTGGGGGTTTTTTTGCCGGCTTTTCTAATGGAAATGGGAGAGATGCATAACATTTCTTTTTCTATAGATTTAGAAATGTAAACAGGTGCAATTTTGCAAGAAGAAAGACAGGGGAGATGGTAAAAGCCTTTGCCCCTTCTGTAATAATTAGATTTTGAAATTGTAGCAGACTTTAAAATAGTAATTAATGGTTATTGGTATACATGCAGAATGGTGAAAGCACATGTGTGATGAAAATTATGTAGCACGGTTAGCATTTAATACACATTTTCTTGTTTTGACACCAGTTCCTTTGTATTATTCTGAGTAGGTAAAACATAAAATGCAAATTGTACGTCAGTAATTCAATGCCTGTAACTTTCACAGTCTGAATCTAACATATCTTCTGATTTTCAGAGATGGAGGAAGCTAGTTTGTGCCTTGGTGTTTCTTCAGCTGTGCCAGAAGCTGACGCCCATCTCAACAGCACCATACTCAATGGGCAGTATTCAATGAGCCAGAAGCTGCACCAGATCACTTCCCAGCTCAGCCATGCCTTCCCGGAGCTCCAGAACAGGCAGAATCCGGAGGAGAAGGCGTCAGCACCACTAGAAGACAAAACCCACCTGTCCATAGCAAACCAGCCCATCAGCAGTCAGATGGCACTGCTGGCAAACCAGCTCAACAGAGAGGTTGATACCAGTTTGAATGGGCGCGTGGATCTGCAGCAGTTCTTAAATGGACAAAACCTAGGGATTATGTCTCAGATGAGCGATATAGAGGATGACGCCAGGAAAAACAGAAAGTACCCGTGCCCGCTCTGTGGGAAACGCTTTAGGTTTAACAGCATCCTGTCGCTACACATGCGAACTCATACTGGAGAGAAACCATTTAAGTGTCCGTACTGTGACCACAGAGCAGCTCAGAAAGGCAACCTGAAGATACACCTGCGTACTCACAAGCTTGGAAACCTTGGCAAAGGTCGTGGAAGAGTCCGAGAAGAGAACAGGCTTTTACATGAGCTGGAGGAGAGAGCAATTCTTCGGGACAAACAGATGAAGAGCAGCCTCTTGCAGCCACGACCTGATGTGAAAGCACAGCAGCATGCCCAGCCAATGCCTCTTGCAAACTGTAACTTGTCTGTGCCAGCTAACCACAGCACACCTGATATTTCAAACCCGGTTCCCTCTCCAAAGCCAGTCAGCATCCAGGAAGAAGTTGTCGCTCCGACAGCTGGGTTCAGATGCACGTTTTGCAAAGGCAAGTTCAAGAAGCGAGAGGAGCTGGACAGGCACATAAGGATCCTGCACAAGCCTTACAAGTGCACCCTGTGTGACTTTGCCGCCTCGCAGGAGGAGGAGCTGATTAGCCACGTGGAGAAGGCTCACATAACTGCAGAGTCAGCGCAGGGCCAGGGCTCCAACGGGAACGGGGAGCAATCCACCAACGAGTTCCGCTGCGAGGTGTGTGGCCAAGTGTTTAGCCAAGCCTGGTTCCTAAAAGGCCACATGAGAAAGCACAAGGATTCCTTTGAACACTGCTGTCAGATCTGCGGGAGGCGATTCAAAGAGCCTTGGTTTCTTAAAAATCACATGAAAGTTCACCTGAATAAGTTGTCTGTAAAGAACAAATCTCCTAATGATCCCGAAGTACCTGTCTCCATCGGCAGCATGTCCCAGGAAGCTCATGCAAACTTATATTCAAGATATCTGTCGTGTTTACAGAGTGGATTTCTTCCTCCTGACAAAGCCGGTTTAAGCGAACAAAATCAAATCTATAACAAAGGAGATATGCCCATGAAAGAGAAAGAAGTCTTGGGGAAGCTCCTTTCACCCATTTCTGGCATTGGCCACAGTATTGCTGAAGGGGATAAACATTCTTTATTGGGCTGTCTCAATCTGGTGCCTCCTCTGAAATCCAGCTGTATAGAAAGGTTACAAGCTGCCGCCAAAGCAGCAGAGATGGATCCAGTAAACAGCTATCAGGCCTGGCAGCTTATGGCAAGGGGAATGGCCATGGAACATGGCTTTTTGTCTAAAGAGCAGCAGATACAGCGCAGCCATGAAGACACTTTGGCAAATGCTGGAGTTATGTTTGATAAGGAGAAGCGGGAGTATGTGTTAGTAGGAGCAGATGGCTCTAAGCAGAAAATGCCTGCTGATTTGGTTCACAGCACTAAAATGGGCAATCAGAGAGACTTGCCAAACAAACTAGACCCTTTAGAAGGCAGTAGAGATTTTTTGTCACATGGTATGAACCAGGGACTCGATTACAACTTACCAAGTCATGGAAACGTAAAAGAAAAGCCAACTGAATGCCCAGACTGCGGAAGGGTTTTTAGAACATACCACCAAGTGGTTGTTCACTCCAGGGTCCACAAAAGAGACAGGAAAGGAGAAGATGAAATAATTCAAGGTAGTCTTGATGAGCGACGTGGGTCTGGAAGCGATCAAGAGTCTCAGTCTGTCAGCAGGTCGACGACGCCAGGGTCCTCTAACATTACTGAAGAAAGCGGAGTAGGTGGGGGGCTCTCGCAGACGGGGAGTGCACAGGAGGACAGCCCTCATCCTTCCTCACCCTCCTCTTCAGGTATGATAACCTCTCCTTCCTTCTCTGCACCGAAAGCTTCGTAGCTTTATTTGAAATCACAGCAGCAAAGGAGTTTATGCATTCTCTTGTTAGGTCGTTTCCCAGCAGTCCAGAGGGACGTGGTGTTATACGCCAGAACATCTGTGTTTGGGTTCCCTCAATGCCTTCGAGGTTAATTCTCAGTTCACCCTTTTCTCCCCTCCAAGGGCAGGTTTCCCAGCCTTTCAGCTGTCGCCTCCGCCACCCCACCAGCAGCAGCGTGCAGGGTCTGCACAGCCGCCAATGGCAATGTCGCCTCCAGGGCCTCTCCCTCCAGGTTTTAGAAGGTGGTTTTCTTTCCTCTTCTATTCATGCTATCTGTGTTTCCATGTCCTCTATGTAAAAGGGTGAGGAAAGATGCCTTCTCTGAGCTCGAATTAATACAGTGTGTTGGCTAACCTCCCTCATGGCCCCACAGCCCTATCAATTATTTGAGGTATGTACTCATACCTGGCCACTGGACTGGTTAAAAAGAGATTCCCAAATACAAGTTACTAACTTCTTGACAATCTTTTAACTTACGTGCACATTTTAACATGTATGAATACTTCTGCTTAATTCCCATCTATTTGAAAGTACAAAAAAAATAGAAATTGAGCTGAAATACTTTTAATTGCATTGTATGCTATGTTAACTTGTTGTGTATAAGATAGCAAAGCAGATAATATTTCATGGGAGAGGTCTGTAAAATACTGAGCTTCCTGGTACAATTTTTAAAGTTAGTAGCCTATGACTGCTGAAATAAAATCTCCCAAGTAATAACAGGTAAGATTTCTGGCCTCATGTATATTTCCAAAGTCACTTACTAATGGATAGTAAATTGAAAGTTATATCTTCAGCCTTTTATAAAGAAAGCACCTCACTAATACTGTAATCATTCTGCAAGCCTAACAACAGAGGAAATCATGCCATAACAAATACTCTGTTACTAATGGCAACATTGATTTCTGCAATCAGCCATTAAGTCTAGAAAATGAAAGACAGTTTGAGGCACCTTAAGGCATTACATTGCCCACTGTTAAAGAGCTGCTAGCAGGCTGTTGAGGGTAATTCTTTTTAGGTTTTTTCCCCCCAGTTTTGATAAATATTTTAGTATTGGAGGCAATTCACTGTTACAGTTATTAAGTATATGCCAGTTTATTTTTGTTGTTCTTGTCATGCTCCAGTATACTCTCCTTCTGAGGCCAAATTAATATAAAAATAAAGCATTAGTTTGCTGGCTTATTACAAACCAGTAAAGAAATTGTTAAGACACATAAATCTGCACTCCACATTCCACAGATTCCTATAGTACTTAATGCTGTTGTTTAAATACCCATGAAACACACTGTCTACTCTTAGAGTCCGTAGCCTCATTTACAATTTATTACTGGTGAGACACATTAGAAAATTCTATGTAGGAACAAGGGTAACAGGCGAGAGCTAATTTCATACTATATATAGTTGTTGAGATTGTTTTAAGAGGATTGAAAATATGTCAGGATGAAGAAGATTATTTTTCTAACTTTCACTTTTAAAAATCCTACACA
>NW_009703293.1:128535-151035 GCF_000703405.1 Apaloderma vittatum | reverse complement strand
AGCTGGTGATACTCAAGTGGAGTTTAAGAAGTCTTTGACTAATACTGTTCCCAACTGTGGGGCATCCCTTCACCCTTGTCCCTAGCAAATCCAGCCTGAACTTCTGGAATCTTATCTAGTCGTGTCTTGATCTAGCTCACTGCACCAACTCAGTGCTGTTCTTCCTTTCTTGAAGATTTCCTGCTTGTACTTTCAAAGATCTTAACTGCCTAGACTAGCTGCAGTTTAGTTAGTTTCAAAATTTATTAGACAGTTACTTTGGGGTCCAAATACAATCCAGAAGCTTGGCAGCAGTTTCACAAGCTAGCATATAAGTGAGTATTATCAAAAGTGAGGGGGAAGAAGAGGGGGAAGGAATCATTAGGCAGAAGTCCAAGAATAGGCTGAAATACCAGAGTGGTATTTTCTGTTCGTGCACTGCGATCACGCGATGTTGAGTGTGACATTCCTGGGAGCTCAGTCATGGACAGCCTAAGTCCCTGAAGAACCAAAACACCTCAGATACCGCAGGTCCACCTGAGGCATGCAGCCAGCGCTGGGCATCTGTAGGTGGGGTCCTGGCAGGCTCCCAGACCCTCCAGGGACTCTTGCCACCTGCCCTCTGTGGCCCAGGGAAGGTGGGAAGGAGGGCATGGCATGCTTGCTGGATGAGAAGCAGCCCTGCTGGGATCTTACCAGGCCCCCAGCTTGGGCAAGCACAGCTGTTCCACAGTGCCAGCGTGTCCTCTGCAGGCTGCTCTTCCTTCCCTTCCTTCCTTCCACAGTGGCAGTATTCACTCCACCATAAAACATACTCATTTCTAGACTGTTTTCCACTTCTTCACAGATTTGTTTCTGCTCTAAACTTCCATAGTCATCTAGCATGAACAGAGATTTTGAAAGGGCACAGTGGAGTAGCCGTACTTTGGCCTTTGTTTAAATACTAAACTAAAGAGTAGGAGGCAGAGGCAAGGAATGGACTTCTGGGCCGTGTCTGGGATTTTGAGGTCATTTCTGATCTTCCTGGAGCAACAGCGATACTGTAGTGTTAATGTTAGCTATCTCCCTAGTTAGAAAATTCACTAAATGTACAGTAGAGTTACTGCTACTTATTCTTCAAATGTGCTTTTTGAGAATGGCCGTAAGTGAGATTTTATGTAATCGTAGTTCTGTCAGCTATGATTCCGGCTCATTTCTGTCTTGAGTTCTAGCTCTGTTTTCCTCATGCATCTTTTTTTACGTTTTTATGAATGCCGTACCACATATATCATTCCACAACATCATACCACATATAATGTAACTGAAAACTAATCTACTCACATCTTACCTAACACCAAGGTAGGGGAGTAGTCTATTTATCAAAGACTACACAATTTTCGCTTTTAACGATCTGACAAAACTATTCAGACAGGGACAGAGGCAAATCTAAAAAGACTTTCTGAAATGTCTTAAGCATCGCCTTATAAATACTTCACACTTTCCTGGGAGATTTATGCGATACTAGGTATGATCTGACTGAGACCAAAAGGTGATTCAAAGATGTCTCTGAATAAAAGAAAAGCAAACAGACGTATTTCATCATTTGGAGAGAATTCAAGGAAAGAACAGAACATCTTTGATTTTGATTATTAACTGAAAATAGATGAGCATGTAAAAATGCCATATATGTGAAGAGGAAAAACTACAAAGTGGAACTTGAGAGTAACTGGGGGTGTTTTATGTTCCAGCACCTATATTTTAGTCTCATGGACATAGATATGTGTCTTTATATATATGTGGTCTGCATATATCTTTGATCAAGTAGACATGATAAATATTTTCCATGTTATTCTGCTACTAAAGACATACTTGGTGAAGGGAGGAGTTTGTCTATCAAGTATTCTGTAATTCTGTAATTTTATGTGTTTTCTTAAAATAATTATGGTTTCAGTACAGTGAAGAACATTAGGTCAACATGCAACCACATTTACCACGCAATGGTATCAGGGTCACCACAGTTATTTCTTATTCTGTGCAGAAATAATGCTTGGGTTGCTCAGATGCTACTATCCCTGTAACTATGTGTAAACATTGACTTTTCAATGGTGACCGATTTAGTATATTTTTAATGAACTTTCTTTTCAAGAAGGGTAAGGAATGAAAGTGGACATTACTGAGAAGGATGAGCAGTAGCAGGGGCCAAATACAGAACCCTTTGTGTTACTGTTTCTTAGGCTGCTTCGTTTAGGTCTCATCGTTGAACATACTGATACTCTTCAATGAAAACCAAACTCACTTTCATTGACGCTGAAAGGACAAGGGCACAGGACTTGGGCAATGCAGTAGCACCTTCCTCTCTACATTCAGTCTTCATACTGTCTGAACATGGGGAGGGGAACTGAAGCTAGTGAGACTGCTGAAATAACACCAAGGACTAGTCCCCGTTTCTTTTGCGCTGAAAGAACTGTGAAAAGACCTGAAACCACGTTTGCAGCAGCCAGAACTGAAGAACTCGCAGCTGTGGGTACAATTAATGCCCATCAATTCCCAGGCGTTCTCCTCCCAGCTCCCCTATAGTGAATAGCAATTTTTTGCAAACATGTCTTAGGGCAAAAAAAGATGCACCATAGTGACCCTGATACAGGTTCTCAGTCTGTTGAGAAGAGTGATTAGTATCAGAATCAGGCATGCTGCAGATACCTTGGTTTTTATGTTCAGCAGCACTGAAGTGATCTCATCAACTATCTGAACATTCAGCAAGTCCAAAATCAAACGCTTGTGTGTCAGATATACACAGCTGTATTTGTACTGTTGCTCTATCTAAAGAACATGCCAATTGCTTTACTTAGAGTTGAGAGAGACTCATTACTAAGAACATGTATAGCATTATCAATGAAAAACATTATTGTTCTTTTCTCGGTGGTTTTAGTGTCCCTGCTTTTCCTTTGACAGGAGCCCATGCTAATGTATCTTCAGACAATGTGGGGCCTGATTCACTACTCCCATGCACAGTGTGTCATCATTTACACCTCTGCGCAGTGGGTGTGAACTAAAGACACATTAGAATAGTAGCACTTTATGCTAGTTTACATGTGTTTTGGAAAAAAATGTAGATGACTGTGCAAGGCAATGTAGAATCTGAGTGCGTAGTACACTGTTTTTATTTTACTTCTACCCAAAACTATATGAAACAGACGTGGATTAGCCAAAGTTGAGCAGAACTGAATATCACAAAGTGTAATTTTTTACAGTGAAAGAAGGATGTTCAGCTGTATGTTCAGGTTCCACAGTTAGATGGTAGGTATGTCCTTGTCCAGTGATGTTGTCTTACTGGGCTTTTAGTTATTTTTTTGCCCTTGATTGGCATTAAGCTCCTACCCCTTCTGTTGAAAGAATTCCGATTGATTAAACATTTTTGTATTTAAAAAGCACTGCTGACCTGAATTTAGCTTGATGAGGCTAGTGAGCCTAGAAATCATGGTGAGTTTTTTGAAGTTCAGTCCTCAACACACTGCACTACTGTGAGTTTTCACAGCTCTAGTCAGAATTTCAAAAGATTCCTTGGCCAAAGAAAATACCAGACGTTAAGTAGCAGAGAGCTTTCTTAAATTGTAGAGTAAATTTTGGCAAGCATCGAAGGCAATGTTTCAAAACTGTCTGTTTTTCTTGTTGGTGTGTTCGCAGAAAGATCCATAGGAGACAAACCAAAAGGAAAATGGAGATTACTGCATTGAGAATAATAATACAAAAGTCAACTTTAAAAAAAAGTAGGATAGATTCTCTAACTGATCATTTTGGACACTGAGTTCCGTTCAGTAATTTTCAGAACAGTCACTGACGAGTAGGTAGTATAATAAAAACAATGAAAGTCATCAGATCATTTTAAAATAATTCTATCAATTCTTCAATGATTTTTTTTTAAAAAAAACCAACACAACACATTTAAATTGATTGTTTTCTGTAATTTCCTTATATTATGTACAGAAAGCAACTTCTGTAGTTGTATCTTTAACTATATGTAATCAAATGCATAAAGCTGGTTCTCAGCAGCACATGTGGAGCCGTACTGAAGATCACGAATTAAGGGAACTAGGTCATAATTGTACTCAAAACCTTGAAGGCATAACGTTTTTTTACTTTCAAAATACCACCAGAAAATGAGTATCCTTCTAATCTGACTCCTGCATGAAAAAATCATGGGACAGGTGGACTTTTTCTCTAAGGGATAATACAAATGTCAGTTGACATTTATACTGTGGAAGGATGGGTGAGCTCTTGAGCATGTAATAGTTATTATGTAGGTGTTTCGTTTATACATTTTGTTTTGCTATCTAGCTTTACAATTATTTTTTCTTGTTTTTGTAGTGGTTAAGGATACAGTAATAGAATAGTTGCCAAGTAAGAACACAGTCATTCTCTGTTCTTATACCAGTTAATATCATCTTTTGAGGTATAAATTAGAAGGGCAGGAATGTGAACTAGGAGTCTTCCAGGTTCGTGGTTGGTATTTTGTCAGTACGACCTCATCTCACACCAATGATCAAGCTCAGCAGGCAGTTAACACTGAGCTAAACAGGTTTGTCTGCCTGTGACAGTGCCAACAACAGTAACGTCACTTCTCTTAAAAACTTGCAAGATTGGACACCAAGAAAGAGGCCCCACTCTTCAGACCGATGGGAAACCGCAAAAGCTGTCTGCCTACTCTGTTGCCTTCCTAAGCAGAGTGTGCATAGAAGTAGATTTAGAAAAAGGTTTTGCTGACATATTGCATCTACTATTCTCTTAGACTCTTACCATTTATAGTACATTCTGCTGATAAGCTGAATGCAGCCTAGATGCAGGGAGAGAGATGTGGAAGTAGATGACCTACCCCGAAGTACTTGGCTTATAAGGTCTTCCTTTTGATTATCTGTGTCTGGGTGGGTGGACAAAAATCGAGAACTTCCCCTGAGACAAGTAACATGCGGTGTTTGCTGGCATGTTTGCTTTCCTTTCAAATATTCCACAGATTGTACAGACAAAAGACAGATTAGGCTTTGCATCAGATGTACTAGAGCTCTGCCTCCTTGCCTTTAGACTCCAGCTTGCATTTTACACTTTTGTCTGAAGTTGCTGAAGAATTAAGCTTGTGTGTGCACTGTTTGTACATAACAGGCTTTCCCAACTGACTGTTTAGCACTATTAAAAATCAAAACCAAGACTGGCAATAAGATTCTAGTAAATGTAAATAGAATCTATTTAAAAATGGCTAATGGCATCTTTCTGTAATGACCATCTTTTCACTGCATGCAGAGTGCTGGTGGCATTAGTGAATTAAAAAATACACAGATTTTCAGGGATTTGGGCCTGATTTGCATTTACAGTACAGATGTTTACCACTGTTCAGCAGTGTAGTGGACTTGAAGTATAGGAAGAAATATCATACAAGTACACTTCATGTCTTCCTGATACTGCCTGACTACCGTGCATTGCTAAGTACTAAACTCTTGCAGGATTCTCAGTTTGAAACTTCTAATGCTGCATGATTCATAAAGCCAAATTCTGATATGTCAGTGCCATGTACTGTGTGTTAATCGGTTACATCAGGTGTGAGTTTAGTACAGTGATTTCGAGCCGAGCATGAGCATAGTGGTAATTTTTACTGCTGATCTGTAAATGTGTTTTGAAAGATACTTTTTTCCTCAGTGTTTGTCACTGGATAATGTGTTTTTTTAAAATCCTCATCTGATTTTTTATGTGTTTATTTTTAATTTCCTGTCAATAGAAATGGAATCAGTTATTCTGTTATTAATATTTAAAACGTGGGTGTTTGAGGTTTTTTAACACCCTCACTGCTATGCCCCTTTAAATTTCCTTCTGTTGTTCTTTACCTCTAAACAATCTTTCATTACCAAGTTGTTTATCTGAGAAGAAAGTGAGACTGAGACTGTCTCTTTGTATTGCTGAATAACATCACTCTTTTTCTCAAGAAGTCATTACACACTGACATCATATTGTTCTTCATTAGATGATCTGTTGCCTGAAAGTATCTTGGTGACACTGAACTTGAAAGGAACAAGAGTACAAGTGCTAGGATGCCTGGAGAGCAGAGACTGGCAATACCTTGCTCAAGCAAATATCCAAGATAATTTTAAAAAGGCATTAACAAATACAAACCACCCCCACAGAGGTAATTTTCACCTCTGAATTTTTGCTTGTTTCTTAGTCCAGCCCAGGCTTCAGCCATCACTGTTACAATGCTGGAAGCCAAGTCCTACCTAGCAACGATAGCCATGTACAATAATTTAAACTACAAGAAACTAACACAGCTGCTGGTAGTGTCCAGAGATTTCTAGATGCTTTCCAACAACAAAAGGGTGGTTTCTCTCTTGAAAATGTATGTGTGCACACAGGAAAAGACCTTCAGTATTCACAGAGACCACAATTAGTGCTGCACTGTAACCGCCGTTCTCTGATTAGTTGGAAACCTTACATACTCAATAGATTTTATTTTTCGTGTTCATGAGTTACATGAGAAAAGCTTACAATATATTTGTTTGTGAAATTTGTTCAAGTTATCCCTCCAGTTTGTGCTGTTTGGCAAGTCATATATTAAGAACCTTCCGAAGTCTTATTCCTGTGACTAGGTGCATAGATCTGGTGGCGATTTTTAGTATGATGACTGGATGAGAATGAACTTAAAGTCTTTGTAAATGTTTGACCATGCAAACTAAAATCTAACTTCTCTTTAGTTGTACTGTTCCTTGAAGTGTTCCTCCCATGCGCTTATTTAATATAGGGGGAAGAAGAACACAGACATCCAAAAAAGCTGAGAAAATTTTCCTCATAATCTCCAAACCTCAAACCCTGTAGGAGAAAACTGAACTTCTTTTAGTCCACAGGTGGGGTCACTTACCTCATACTTGGGAGCTAACGTGGCTGCAGTTGTCTTATAAACAACTTAATGATCACAGTAGCCTGGGGGTGTTTTTACTTGCAGTAAAGAAGCTATGAAAGACTTAAAATACATTCCCCTTCAGAAGTGTGAATTGCACTCTCCTTCACATGAGATGGTGTAAGTGAGGCAAGTGCAAGAGCTGTGAGGCCCAGAGGGGTGTCCATGGTCTTCCTCACTTTGCAGCACGTTCCATCTGTTGCTTCAAGTTCCCTCTTCCCACTTAGCGCCAGCTGCTGTTGATGCTTTTCCAGGTTACTAAAGGACTCATGGAATAGAAGGTAATATTAGATGACGCTCCTACAGCTGTTACCCTTTCCAAATACCTTTTGCCTTACGAGGAGCCAGAGCCTGAGCATGGCTTGTTAATTCTCCTCCGACTACCAACAAGGGCTCTGCCAGCCATGGTGGTGCAGCGGCATTCCAGCCTGGGAATCCCTGGTACGCAGTAATCAAACACAGAGCTCCAACAGTTAATGCTCTGTTTGCAGATCCTATTGGATAACTAGTAAAGTTGCATGGGTGAAACAGATAAAGTTGGGAAGTCTGTAGTAGAAGTGTTTGCCTTTATACTTATTTACTCACTGTTGTTGCCTTTGTACAATAATATCTTTTCCCTGAAGGCCTTTGAAAAATTCGATCACAAAATAGAAAAAGAGTATGTTTTGTTCTGGGTAAAATTTGGAAGCATTGTTCTGATGACACCTGTAAAACATAATTATAACTCCCATAGCTGTTTCCTCTCATATTTAGAGAGGAAAATTCTTTGCCTCTAATCTCAGGTGCATACCTGTGGAAGGCTTAGATTCCTTCAAGCAGTATCAAAGTAATGATAACAGTGTGCAGCTGCTGACTGTCTTTTCCTTGTTGTTACTCACCCAGCTGTTTAGAGGAGAAGAAAAAGAGAGAGAATATCTCTAATCAGCCATATGGCACAAAGTTTTATTTGCCACAGTAAGTTGAAACGTACATTATTGGTCAGCATCTTGAATGCAAATTTTGGCATAGCTTTTCAGGAGTACAAGATATAAGGGAAAAGAAGGTCAGATATATTTAATTCATGTTATTTTATATGAAGTACAGAAATACATGATTCATTTCAGATTTCTAAAATGCAGTTTCAGTTTGCTTACATTGTACAGTATACGAATTAGTATTGTGAATCAGGCCACTGGGCCATGAAATCTAGTAGATGTCCTTAGTAGCTGCTGATATTTGTGGGGCATATAGACTGTAGTTTTTTCATTAAGAAAAAATTTATGTTTTCTGTTTTTCTTTTTTAATTGAACAAGAAACACAGAGTTAAGTATGGGGAAGAGATTTTCATCTTCGAAAAAAACCCCTTTTTGAGTGCAGGTGAACATTAAAGGATGAGTGAGGGCCTAATGTGAGTTTGGGCTTTTGTGACTTTCCGTTCTAGAAATTGTAGCAGAAAATGAGTTTTTGGGGACTTGACTTGGAAAGTTTAGTGTGTCCACTTTTTAAAATTTTACTACCATTTCATGTGTGCATATGACTGGAAGTCCTTTGATTATTGACATATTGGCTTCAAACATACCATTTGGGAGACTCAAGGCTATAATAAAACCTGTTGCATTTAAGAATATGATTATTTTTGTTCTCTACTTAAAAACACATTCCAGAAAGAATAATACCCAATTCTTCTGTCTTTAATGCACAGATCTCAAAAAACTCTCTTATCCCTTATTTCCTGCTCAGTCGACCACAGTACTGTTTATGTTCTGTGTATTTATTTATGCTAAACACTGGTAAGGTGGTCATATTAAGATACTATTCATTTAAGGCATTTTTCACAAGTTCTAGTCATTTGGATGAGTGTTTCTGATGACACTGTGTTGGGGCACCATTTTGCAAAATACTAGGTTGGGATAGAATGAATTGTGACTGGTAAGCCAGCACAGTTTTTTCTGGTTGATGCCATAAAAAATCACTGTTATTTTAGAAATAGACATGCGTTTTCCATTTGGTTAATGACTATGGATAGTATAATCTAGATGAGTGATTAAGTCTCCTGTATTTTAAACAATCTCTGTTCTGTGATTCTTAATGTCCTGTAACTTGTACTTCAAAAGGTAGCAAGAAATGTTCACTCAGATATCTAAGATTCTTGTTTTCTAAGAGTAGCCACTTAAGTGGTTCAGCATTGTCCTACAAATTTACAATTTCATATGGTGAGGTACCTTCTCTTAAAAAATAAGTCTATAATCAGTACAATTGTTTCTTTTCTTATAGAAGCTATAATGAGAGGATTCAAAAAAAGGTGTACAAATGTTTTTCCAGAGAATGTGATTTTTTTTCTTCACCTGATGGCCCACCTTGCTCTTCTTCTCACTGTTTCTACTGGCTGTTACTTAAAAGGCTTTGACAAACATAATAGACTTTGCTAATGATTCTGTTGTAAGTCACTTCCAGCATATTATAGTGTGCAGCTAAAATGAACCTTGCGATTACTACTCTCCAGTGCTTCTACTTTATCATGGTACCAAATGAAATTAAGAATTGGAATATTCCTTCCTTTACTCACTAATATTTTTACTAAATATTAATATAAAAATAACATTGCTGTAATTTAGTCACTTAAATTCTTTTTCAGTCTTTCTGCCACAGCTCATTAGGAATTATTTTGCTCTAGAAATAGATTTTAAAAAATTAGTATACATTTTTCTAAAAAAAAATTACCAAGCATTTGGGAGTATTTTGTAAATACGTTTTCTCAGAGGACAAGACAATGCCATACACAAGACTATTCAACAGTGATAGATGTGGAGTGGAAAAAGCCATACTTCATTTCAACATCATCGTTTCACTACTCATATAAAGTGTATGGTTATGTATCTGTAGGTTCTAGATCTGTGCATGCCCCCATGGCAGAATTCGCCTTTCTGACTTCTGTCCCAAGATGACAGCTTTGTTGGTTTTGATGCAGTTATTTTTTTTCCCCTTAGTGAGTAAGCAAAAGAATAAAGAGCTGGAAAAATTACGGGAGCTTTTTCCAGCTTTTTCTTATAGCCCGGGAATAACAGCTCTAGGGGAATGAGTGTTCTGTTGCAAATGACTACCATGCATATGATGAAAATACCTTAAATAAAATGATATTCTTACAGGATTTAATAATGGTGAAAATACTCAAAAAGCAATGAGGTGAGTGAATGAGTCTGAAATTAAATTATGTAACTTAACCACAGTCGAGTATTGTAAGTATAGCTCACATACAGTGATATTAGTCAAGAACATGAAAGACCATACGTTGTTTTTTTTGTGCAGAAAATACTTGATTCTCCTTTGAAACTGGCTGCATCTTATGAAAGTGGAAGTCTTGTCTGGGGAAGTCCAAGCGAACATCAGTGCTTTGTTGAAGCTGATACCCAGGATTTCTGGTGTTTCTGAGTTTTGTTATGCTGGAATAGTGAGCAGTAGTCTCCTGGATGGGGCTTCCCTGCAAACTGATATAATTGAGGGCCTGCCTGTATGTATTTGGTTGGGTCTGGCATACAGTAACTCTAAACTTGAGATGCAAGAGGAAGACAGGCAACCAAAACGGCAGTGCAGTACAGCAATCTCTGACTGGGTACAGACGTACCAAATCATGGATCTGGTGTGTCCCATTTATCTTGCAGTACACGAATGTTTGGGAGACATCTATGTGCTTAATGTTTCACTGCTGTCTGCCCAAAATCACAGTCTAAGCTCAGTCTTTGAAGACACAGCTCTGCTGTACCACCTCTCTCATTCTTTGCTAGAACACATTTACGTTTATGGATACTGAAGGTTAGGATTGCTTTATAGCAACCTGCTAGTCTGGGGCAGAGGAGACAAGCAGTTCTAAGCATACTGTACTGTTCACTGCTTCCACTTAAGTCTCCTGCACTGTGACTTCTGTCAGAAGTATATGTCATCTAACAAAAAACAGTGTTACTACTTAGTTGTAAAATCTTCTAGTAGCATTGTCTCAAAGAAGTAAGAAGGCAGAAAAGCCAGCAGCCTCTGTTTCTCTTGCCCTAGCAGCTTGTGACAGGGGATTTCAATTAATTTCTTCAGCCTCACAAGTCGTCTTTAAGCTTATGGAGATCTTTTGGACATCTATGCCAATAGCAATCTCAAACTACTGGCTTAGACAATTGGATTAAGAAAGTATTCCTCTGCATGTTTAAACTTTCAAACAAATCTTCTTATTCTTCCTTTTGGGCCTGTCTCACAAGCCCTTAGCTGGGGTTAACAGAATTTACCTGGTTAACAGAGGTTACCAGGATTTACAGAGTTGCAGCTTTGTCAGCATTAGCCTCCTAAATCTGTTGTTTCTGAGATGCTGAGAGTCTTTGATCACACACACCACATTTAACACAGTTTCACTGATGGCTTCCATTGCCAGAGTTAACTGAAAACTGCTAAAAACATTAAGGGTTTTAATCTTGTATTGTCAGAAACGAAACTGCATTCTGCCTGTTGTCTGTCTTGCTGCCACTCATTGCTTGAAGTTCAGAAGAAAAGCATTGTTTATGCTTCTCCTGTTTTCCATGTTTCTAGTTTCAAATCTGTGAAGGTTTTTAACTTCCCCTTAGGAGATTTTCTTAGTTCTTTTACTGTTTACTTGTGGTATTATGTGATATTCAGCCATCAACCAATGCCTTTCAGTGGCTGAAAAAATCTGTTCAGTATCTGTTTCCAGTTGATGCTGCATCATGACAAGAACTTCCGAAGGTCCTGAGAGATCTTGTCTGGAATGCTTAGTCCTTCTCAGGCGTGCTATCCAGTACAATCGTAGATCCTAGGAAAGCTTCACTGGGAGCCCAGAATTCCTGTGAGAAACATAATTTTCAGTGAAGTAAAATTTTCCAATACCCTCAACCCACAGATGAAAAAATGATTTGCTTAGGATCCAGAGGTGTTCCAGGGCTAGGATGTAGAGTGCCAGCAGGCTGTGAAGCGGTTATTCTGTCCTTTCGTGATCCTGCTGGTAGTCACCAGCTATGGACTTTGTTTGGGATATGGGAGGAGTAACTGCAGTCTAGAACCACCACTATTTTTCTCTCTGGGTTGTTTGCTTTGCTTATTTATTTATTTTAGCCCTGAAGAGAAATTTAAGATTGAGAGCCGTTGAGCATGTAGCCTTTCTTCTGTTGGCAGAGCAGAGGCAGTGCAGTTCCATATCCCATCAAGCCAGTGCAGACCTACTAAGCTCTCGGGCTGTAATGGCTGTCTTCTCCTTCCACATGATTGACTTCTAATCATGAATCTTGAGGTGGAATATTTGTGTGATATCAGTGACTCCTGCAGTCTCATTTTTCTGGGAGTGGGCTTTGGGAAGATCTTCGTTTTGACTTTCATTTTATAGTGCATTATTGTTTACCTTTGTACATCTGTGTAATGCTTACACTACATATTGCTATCTCATTGCTTAATGTTCTGTCTCCTGACTAAGATCTCCTGCTGTGTTCATTCATAACTCTTTCTGATTTTCTTTTAAATATATGTTTCTTACTAGTATACTGGCAAAAGCCACATCGACTCTGAAATTAATCATATGTCCTATTGCTGAGAGAGCCTTTGGGCAGGAAGTATTTCCTGGTGGTTACTCTTGGAGAGATATTAGCTAATCAAGTCTTAGGCTTTATGAATAAGCACCGTATACACTGACTACAGTAAGTACAACAAGTCTTGACAGATTTGGTTAATTGCTCAAATGACAGAATACTTGTATGAAGTCTGCCATTAGAAATGGTTGCATCTTCATTCTTCTAACAGTGTGTCAAGTTCTTACTCTCTCTGTTTTCGGAAGATGATGTCTGGGGAAAGTCTGACTCTCCAGGATAGTATGGATTCATAAGCTTTAAAGATTTCTGTGCATACATGCTTCTTTGTAGATGATGTTCTTATCACAGGGTGCTATACACTCCCTTATTTTTGATGGAATTTATTTTTGCCTTCTCTTTTGTCATTTTCTGTAGAGATCTGTTTTTTTCTAGGATGGACAGATCTGTTTATTTT
This sequence comes from Apaloderma vittatum, assembly GCF_000703405.1. NCBI lineage: Eukaryota > Metazoa > Chordata > Aves > Trogoniformes > Trogonidae > Apaloderma > Apaloderma vittatum. Next base: position 138,137 of record NW_009703293.1, on the reverse strand, counting down.
AACAGATGGTTAAAATGGTCAGCTTCTTTCATGTCTCACATATAAACAGCTAGTTTTTGCACAATATTTTTGTTGATAAATCTCAAAACAATTGAGAAGTGGTAAAATATTACTAATTCCATGCTACGTGTTACAAAACTGAGGCAAGAAATGCAAAAGAATCTGCCTGAGGCCATTCAGTATTCCAATGGAAGAGTCAGTGGAGCATCTCTTGAGTTTCAGTCTAGTGATTTATACACTAGCCTGTATCGAGTTTCTGTAGTTGGGATTCTGTAGATCTTTTTTTAGAAAATTGCAGATCTTTCTGCAGCCGGTATTCATCATGAGTAGGTCCAAAGTACGAGCATTATTGTATCAGCTATCAAGTAGGTTGATAACTCTATATTTGCATTACTCTTCTTGGACTAGCTGAGACAATATTTTTTTTCTGTCACACGATGGTGAATATCCAGTACATTGAAATAGATGCTGTTACAGTAGAAATTAGTGTGAGTTTTTAAACAAGCAACTTTAATAAGTAGCATCTGGTAAACTATGATGACTAAAGCAGTACTAGTTGTTCAACTCAGACAATTGATGGAATATCCTAGAACTATTTAAATTTGATATGTTGACTGATGTATAACCATAAGCAATCTCTCAAATAGCTAGAACAGTCTTCAGGTTTCCATTAATTAAAGGGTATCGCTTGTAGTGGTTGATAAGTTTATTTCTAGTTAGGACATTCTGTGTTTTGGAGAGGCCTTTAACGATCGCAACAACCAAATGCGTAGCTGCAGCGCTATTCCCCAATGTCATCTCGAGATCACTTGCTCTTCTAGCTGTCCTAGGAGTCATAAAATACTCTTTCACCTTGTACAGGATCACTGCCAGCTGCCTGACTGGTTGCAGAGAAACCAGTGCATCAGTTTGACCAACTCATGCTAACATCCAGGAGAAGCTGGATCACAGAGATAAAAATCAGTTGTTCATTGGCAGAATAGAGTCATTTAATCTCCAAGGAAAGAGAACATCAGTAAAAAAAATTATAATATCTAGTGCTGAGTCTGCATGGGTGGCCTTCCAGTCATAAGCATAACAGAATTTAATATTTATTCCAATGTACCTTTTCATTTCAGTTATTTTCTGGGAACTTTTTAGATTTCCATTATGGAAACATAGGGACTTTGCCTCTCTCCATGCATTCTTCTTTTCATAGACTGAAAAGAACTGTACTGTAATCAAAGCTGTAATTTCCTATTTAAATATATATCTGATTTTCTCAAAAATTATGGCATATTTTGTCAAATGAAAATAGCGGGTAACATCAAACTGAGTCTCAGCCCATAGCACTGTTTTAATCAAGCTTTTAAAAGTCCAAGAAATTGTTCTATTTGAGAGTTTTGACTTGGAAAAAGAAACATAATACCAAGTAGTAATGAAGACCCAACCCAATCAACCTCACTGAAGTCATCAATCCAGTGACTAATGATGCTCATGAATTCACAGAGCTTGATTAAAGTTACAAAGTGTTGTTTTAATGACCTTATGCAAGCAATTGGCAATTCTACCCAGTTGAGGTGAGTACTGTGTGCATATTTGAAGAAGTAGATACATGCTGATATTTTAATAAAGCCTAGTCAGATCTGTTAAATAATAGTGTATATGAGTAGTTCTCAAGAGCTCATATATTATTTCTGAGGGGTGCTGGGTGTACGAATACCAGAAGTTACTTTGAAGAAGAATATCCTCTCAACACAAAGAACATCCACAAATAGGATTAGATTTATTTTTATTTATTTATTTATTTATTTAGGCATTTATTTATTTGGGTATCTCTAGCTCATATTGCATTTCGTGAACCATCAAATAATTCTTACCATGAACAGTCCTTTAATATGGAAGAGATAATTTACATGGGTTTAAAACACTGGGGGCCTAACTTCTGGCAGTATTCTCTTTCCTTGGAGTCTGCTCTTGGATTGAAATCTCTTGTTTGGTGCCATTCAGTTACTGCTGGGTTATCAAGTTTGAACGCTGGTGATTCACATCTAGAATTATGCTCCTTTCTTTTCCTTTGTTTTAAATCACACTTAAAATTAGGAAAAAAGCTACTTCAGACTTTCTTATATGTTCCCCTCCAGTTGAAGTTAAGCTTTGGTGCCATTGTAGAGATTTGAACTGGAATAGTTCCTCCAAGTTCATCAGTCATTCCAGTGTACCATAGCTCTAGGCTGGGTCCTTGGTTTTACAAATTTAGCAGATTTTTTTTTTTTTTTAAACTAAGGAGAAAGGAAAAGGATGACAGGCATAAAAGATTTAAGCAAAATAAAATAGCATCTTATCTAATCGAAAGCATATATACCAATAAAGCCAACTACAACTGTCAAAGGAAATAAGCAAAACAAAGCAAGACTTCTGTGATTTGACGTGTTTGCTTGACAGATAGTACTTTTTGGACCAGCTCTTATGCTAGTGAGGAGTGGAATAGGAATATGAATACCAATGGAGATTTGCTGATTGCACCCACTGAGAATCTGGTCCCCGTTATTTAAAGTAATGGTTGCATCAGACGTTCCTCCGTTTATATCAATAAGCAGTCGACTTCTGGATTAAAAGTCTTTCAGGGTGTTTTCATGAAATCATGCTGCCCATAGCACAAGGTTATTACTGAATCAAGACATCTTTGAATTGTGAAACTTTTCCTACTTTCATTTCTAACATAATTTTCTATGGTTATATTTTAAGTGCCAGCCATAAAAAATTTCTATTTGTTCTTTCTTTTGGGTCAGTCACCACTTGGGTGTTTATGAAAGGACTGATGTATATACTGCCCAGAAGGATTTGGTAGGGGGTAGATTTGAATCAAAAAAGTGATTATGTTATTTTACTTAGGAAAAAGTCATTTTGGTACCCTTTTCCATACAAAAAAAGATAAAATCCTATGTAAATAATACGTGTTTTTCCTGTAATGAATGTTCCTTTCATTCTGCATTTCTGTATAATATTGGAAATTGTGTTTTTATTAGAAGAGGCATTGGATGGAAGCCAACAATTTTTTCTTTTAACTTGATATTTTGGGCTCTGATCTTTGTTAAAACTACAATGGCATGTATCTAGTACAGTCAGAGGTCATTTCTATAGCTACTACCATTTCCTATCATTTCTGGGGAATGTTTGTTTTCAAAACAAAGAATTGGGTTAAAGCTTAAGTATCATGTTTCAGAACATATTTCAAACTGAAATTAAGAATGCTAAAACCTTTCCTTTAAAGGTCAGATGATATTTATTATTATTATAAAAATGATCTGTGATTTATGAATTTAACTTCTCGTAAACCTCCTTTGTAACAGAATATGCAGTCAGAAGCTTAACATTACATTGTTTTCCTTTGACAACGTATCCACGAGACCACTGCAGCTGTTCCTTTACTCACAATAGCAGATTAATTAACACAATCATATGCTGTTGGCTCCTACTCAATGAGTAGGTCTGCAGTGGGATAGATAGGTAAATCCTTTAAATGTGTATGAGATAAAGGATATACTATAGTAGTTTCATAACTAGCCAGTTTTGCTTCTGACTAGTCAGCCCTATCAGCAATGGTTCACTGACTACAGAAGCTGTGAGCTTACATTTCAAAGGCAGCCACACCTATTACAGAGCAATAATGCCTGAATCATTGCAAAACTCAAATATGTAAAAGCACAGGAACGCTCAGAAATCACCACGTTTTGCTAAAATAACAGGCAGTCTGCTTCAAGCATTTTGAGTTTATACAGTAACCAGAAAAAAAGAAGGGGCTTTTTTGTCGGTTGCCTCATTTTTAAAAAGAAAGTTCAATCATCACTTTCCTTAAATATCTTAATCTGGTCATTATTCACTTTTTACGCACTGTGTATTAGAAATACTTGTAAGCAGTGGCCATGGCATCAATTTTAAGCACCAAAAGAATTTTTCATCCATTTCTCTGTGTGTGCTAATGAACATGTGAGCAGCTAAATCTCCTTTTCCTAAACAAACAGTCATCAGCAGCATGTAAGTATTTATTTGGCAACTTTAGCTGACATTTTAGTGGATGCTAAAACCTTTGTTACCAGTAATATAACTCCTTGGTTTGTGGCGGGTTTTTTTTTTGGTTTTTTTTTTTAAACTTTAAAGAGAACCATAGCCTTTTGGGGAAGGAGGTAAACAGCAAGTTTAAGAAAATTTCCTTCAGACTTTCCACTAAAATCCATGATGAAAATTAATTCTATGCTTTGTTATATGATTTACACAAAAATTGAGAGCATAGCAAACTACTATGTTAAAATTGTTTAAATTAAGAGACAAAGATGACTCATTGTGAGACCTGTTTTCTGAAAAGAAAACAAACCAAAAAACCAAACCCACTTGCTAGCTTAATAGCATTGAGGTCCTGCCTTGTCCATGTTTTACTGCAGCTGAAGTTTCGTGCTTTTACATATTCTATGAGTTTTATGTAATCATATAAATATGTATTTTGATCATAATAAATCAGAAAAAGAAGGGAACGTGACTGATTTCGATGGAGGGGTTTGCTTACATAGGAACAGCAGCATCAAACCTACAGATGGGAGAAAACCAAGTCTGGAATCTTTTTGTTCAACACAGTTGTTGAAAAATAAACATGCTAATAGCAGCGAGCTTTGTCTCTTAGAGTTCTGAGTACCCAAAGCCACTGTTCTTGGAGAGGAAGAAACAGAGCTGTCAAGCTGGCTCCTGTTCAGCCAAAGATAATAGCAGGGAGATTTTTCTAGAGAGGAGTTGGGTAGAAAACTGTAACTTCTCCAGAGTGCTTCTCTCCTTGCTCCCTAACGCTGAAAGCAGAATATGCTCTCAGTTCTTTCACTGTTAGTTTCCCTGTCAAAACTAACTATAAGAAAAGCTTCTGCTGCTTTCAGCCTTCTCATTTCTCAGAATTTAAATACTTGCACCAGACAGCAGATTCCTGCCCCGCAGAGCGGATGGCTGCAGCGTGTTCCCCTCAGGCTGACTGAGAAGGCCCTTGGGAAGCTGGAGGTGCCGCAAATGGTTGAGGAGGATCCCAAGTCAGCGTTAAGAGATCACATTGAGTGAGACTGACAGATGATAAAATTCATTTATGTGCTACAAAAACTTGGTACTACTGATATCAAACTTAATTCATCAAGACATCTGGGTGATATACAACTTCAAGATGTAGTAGTACCACCCTGCAAAATCCTGGGGGGCTATCACATCATTTAAATAGGAAGGGGAAGTCCAAGAATTTTATTGATGAGTACTCCTCAGCAGATGATATGCTTTCACACTCATGTTAATTGTATATTTGCAATACATTCCCCACTGTATGTTATTATATTCATTGTACAGATGAGCAACTAAGAGCCTCATTGTCAGTTGAAAAAGCAGCAGCTGACTCTAGTGAGCTCTTCTGAAAATCCGTCACTTTAACTATCCTGCCTATAGTCACAGGCTTATCTCACTGTGCTATTTGGTCTAGAATAAAAGTTTTGACTCTTAATCAAGGAAACAAAAGGCATCATCTTGTATAGTGTCAGTGCTGGGAACTGTGCTCAGGTGTGTTGTGATTTACAGACTGGGTTCCAGTTCCCTGTGGATTGCTCCGGTGCTATGAGACACAGGTGCTACTGGAGTTTTTTGAGCAAGCCACTTGTCAGACTAAAGACCATGCCCTGCCTTTCTCAGAAGGGGAATTCTCCTTAATTTACTTGGTGTAATTACATTCTTTAAGACCAAATTGTCCATGCAGTTTCAATTTGATCCCATTTTTCTTACTGTGTTTTCAAACTGTCTGTTGTTTCAGATCCTTTTAAATAATTGTTGCTTTCTATCCCTGTGGTAGGTGAAGAGATGCCTGTGAAAACATTATCTGCTACAACCTGTTTGTGCTCTATTAGGATAAAAGTGTTTGAATGTATATGATAAATATTGTGAAATTTATCTGAATATAGACTCAAAAGCTCAATATCTTCTGTCATCTCAATGCAAAGTCAGGGTCTGAAAACTTAAATATTTAGGTCGTTTGTACTTGTCCCCTCTAGTAGTTTGTGTGTTTTAAGGGTGTCTCTGAGTTTGTTACGGATTCCCATTTTCAAGGACTTGCAGTGAAACAGTGGTAAACACTGTTCTGTGACGCAACAGCAGTGTTTTGTGGGGCTCTTACTGAACAGTGCAGAAGACCATTGGCAATGGATGGAGCTTCCTGGCACTGGGAATTGCTGCAATAAAGGTTCCTAGAGAAGTGTTTGAGAACAAAGAGGTTCATGATAAAAGCAATCAAAATGACAGCTTAGAAAACAAGGTCATACAGAAGTCCATCAGTTTCTGTGTGCACAACAAACTGTGAATAAGGACTGTATTTTTTATTTTAAAATACAGAAGTCCATCAGTTTCTGCGTGCACAACAAACTGTGAATAAGGACTGTATTATTTTTTATTTTAAAATAAGATATTTATTTGTGTCAAGTCTACTCTGCAAATATAAATATTTGATTCAGTGTAATTTTGCAGATTTCTTGCAATGTGCATTTCTTATAACAGTCTATATATGGCGTGACACAGTAGTATTGATTTATGTGATAGCTTCTACCTGTGATGTTTGTCTTTTAGTCTGTCAGGTGATCTGTGCTGAAGTGAGTTGAACATATGGCTTTAAATATTTACGTTTACTGTAGACTGCTTCAAGGTTGTTGATGTCATGGGGGTAGGATAGGATAGGATTAGGAGTAACATGAAATGAGTTTCTTTCTTTCACAAACTTTTGTGTAAGCCTAGGCAAGTAATTGTGTCTTTATATGCTCCAGTTTAAAATACAGATGAGCTTTCTTTGCTGAATGCCTTGAGCTCCGTGGATAAACATTTGCGCATAAAGCCAAATGGTGATGGTCTAGTGGTTTGTGGTGTGCTGAGATTAGTGCAAGTGAGCTGAGCCCCACCCCTCTGGGTTTTAATATTTAAACAGGATAGTTGACGATTTCCATTTCAAATTGCATCCGAATAGTATTCTCCGAGCTTGTGGCAGATGTAGTTCACACTTTATAATCAAAAGTTATTAAATTACCAGGACTTACTGTTAAGTTCATACTGGGTTAGTATAAGTTTTGTACATTGTTTTTTTCCTTGTAAATAGTCATCAGAAGACCTGAGTATGCAAACCTTTCAGAATTCTTCTTGGCCTTTGGTTAAGGAAAGTTAACCTTTTTCTGATTTTCTGACCCAGCGAATTCGAAGTTACTCTGCTTTTAAATTAAGGGTATTTTTATTTAGTTATGAACTAGAAGATTTGGTCAAAATATCTTTGCACTCAACTGTCCAGAAATACCACTACATGAAGACAGTAGTATCTGCACTGAGCAAAATTCTTAATTTTCATTAGATACATACCAACTGTAAACTCCAATACTGGAAGATGTGTCACACAAAACCATATTTCTTTAGAAGTGTGTGGTTAGGAGTTTTTAAAAGATGACTATTTTGAGGTTAAGTCATCAGTGGTAAATGGTTAGATTACCACAAAAAAAAAAAGATTGTCTTCTGACAGTGACCATTATTATAAACTTGCATTTTATCACAACATTTGTAAGGTGCAGGAGAAACTTGTGTTGGTTTACAGGTCTGTCCTTCACCACAACAGAACAGGGCTGTCTGTGGCAGAATCACTTCACTGGTCCATTGAGTTCAGTGCTTCTCTGTTGGCTGTAATAGAGATCTTGAAAAGTAAACAAATAATTTATTTCCTTAACATTATTTTTTCTTAAAAATAAATATTAACTTTTTTCCTTTAAAGAAAACCAAACCAAAACAAAAACAAACACTTAAATAGAAGTGTAGACTGGGAACAATTACTTTGAGTTCAGCTTCAGTAACTGAACTTGAGGTTTGTTGCTTCCTCGGCTCCTGAAAAAGATTTTGTGCATGAAATTTCCTGCATTTTCAGGTTATGTTAGCTGGTTTGATATTAGTTAAGTTTTAATATAAGCTGTTACTTCTTGCAAATTCTGCTGTGCTTATATCCTTAGATCGTAGCTGTAACAGCATTATTACTATAAATATAGTATAGAATTGCAGTAAAAATTACTGAAACATATTCTGCTTTTTAAATTGGATAGGGCTGCTATTGACATCAGCATTAAAAGGCCAAACCGAGAAGATATCATTACCGACACAGAGGAACACTTTGCTTTTTTTTATGCTGTGTTATTAGTGAGGCATGCCTTGTACATGTTTCCCCAAAGATTCCAAAATTTCTGCATGTTACTTCCCTTCCCAGCTTCTGTGTTCTGAAAACCCCGCTGCGTTTAACCCAGGGACTCTTTCACAACTCATGAAGCACATAAGTTTCCCAAAACCAAATCCTGGTTTCGCTGAGCTCTAAGCAAAAATGCAGCTTAAACACCGTGCTGGGTTGTGACTGGACCATGAAAAGCGCCATCCATTTCTCCTCGTTAGAGATGGAAAACTTTGTTCCCTTCCTGTTCTAATACTCGGCTAAGAAATTGACTGGTCTTGAAATTGTGAGCTTGGACATCTTTGAAATGAGGAGGTGGTGAAGATGCAGTAGTAACTTTGAAGTACTAGAAGGATTTTCTCTGATGACCCAGGTGAGACATTCTTTATTGTTGGAGGTCAGGGCAGCATGGCTTCAGCATCAGCTATGATTTTTACTTCAGCAAAATATTTGTTGCAACTTAAATGCTATTTAAATAGTTTTTTTCTTAATGGATTTGTTGGTAAGTTGCTTTATGTTTTAAATACTGCCAAATATGCACTTTTTCATTGGAAGTAAACATTTTTGTGATGCGAGATAGATGATGGATAAGATAAAAGCCAACTTTTTCCCCATACAGGGTGTCTTCTTTAAAGTTGTCGGAACTGTGAAACTCATACATAAGGAATGCATAATGAAAATTAGCAGGATGGTCGTTAGCTTGGTGGATGCAGAAGAATCAATCTTTTTTGGCTAGGTGTTTTGACATTCTTACGTTAGTATTTTCCCATTGGTATGTGAATAGGAAACTGGTTTTGATGTAGGCCATCGAAAAACAATGTTTGCGTCCAACAATCTTGCAGGATGTCACAGAGAAGAGCAGTGTAGATCTGAAGTTTGATGTGCTATACTGCATGGTGGTGTACATACATACTCCAGAAGAGTTTCTTAATGGGCTTTGACAGGTTGTTTGTAGCTTAATTTACAAATGAATTTGATTAAAGAGCTCAATGAAAGAGTCTATATTCAAGTTTGGATTTGAAGTTGTGGTCTACTAAAATGAAATGGAGGCTTCCAAATTAACACCTCTGGAAATACTTGATTATCTTCGTAGTTTGGGATTGTTTTCCACACAGGTACTCTGTGAAGTAAAAATGAGTAAGCTACCCCTTTTGTCACCATTATCAGTGCACATGATTTTTATTTGACTGTAACAGGTGTTATCATAAACTGAAGCGTCTTGTGCTGAGTGCTACATGGGTCTAGTTCAGTTATGGTTGGGTGATGAAAAGCTACCTTTGTTCTTTCAGTTCCAATTTCTAACCCCCAAAAAGCCTCTTCAGGCCACAGGCTACGAAGGAGTCGTGGAGGGAGCAACAAGCCCACAGTTGTT
>NW_009703293.1:86035-123535 GCF_000703405.1 Apaloderma vittatum | reverse complement strand
TGCACTATGTTTTAATTCTGCACTAAAACTGCATTGGTGGCAGATGCTCAAAGGGACAGTGGCCTGTTGTTACCTGGAGAAACTACTGGAGTTGAAGAAGTGAAGGGTACAAATAGAAATTGAAAGAATCCATCCAAAGGTCTGTTCAGGAGGGATTTTAGTGCAATCTAAAGCATTTCAGTTCCTAAACTACACATAAAAAGTTTTTAACAACGAATCTGTTTAACATCTTGAATTTTTTTTTGCTACAGCAAACTCGAGTATTAGAGGGAAAATCCAGAAAAATATTTCTGAGGATTTCTCTCCGACTTTAGGCAAAAACAATACCCTGAGAGATTTCCTTTTCTTAGTGTGACCAGATTGCCAGTTTGACCCTATTAAGCAGTAGTTAGTACTGACAATTCATCAAATTTTCTGAGAAATTTTCATCGAACTTCTGCAAAACTTCTGGTTTTGCATAGGAGTGTGGTAGTGCTAGCTCATGAAAATCTGTTTTGAGAGAAAGCTTTGGTGCCTTTTCATGTGTTGATACACTGCAATTGTTAAATTGAAGTTCAGTACCCTCCATAGGAAGGTACTGGTCCCTTGGAGGGGTTGGTCCTTTGGGGGAATCCAGCATGACTGCCATCAGATATTTGAACATTTGATGGCTAGCAACTTCTGCACCACAGATGAACAGCAAAGAAAGAGCTGGAGGCATACCGTCTTCCATCTGTAATTCTGCTTTGACTATGGTCTTATGATGCATACTTCTCAGGGGAATGATGTAAGCATTATCAGCAGAAGTCTTGCAAAGCATTATCAGAATAAGGATAAATGTGTGGAGAATCACTATGTTTGGTTTCATTTATTGTAATAACTGTGGTTAAAGTGTAGATCATACTGATGGTTTGGATCACAGTCTTAATTCCAAAAATTGCAATCATCATAGGTGGATTATATCTGCATCTTTTCAAATAGATGACAGGATATATTTCTGTACTGTTTTTCCCTACAGAAAAATCAAAAGATAAGAGGCAGGAGTTGCATGTAACATCGCGACGTTTAGTTGTCAAACTCTGAATGGAAATTGCCGTCATAGGGACTGTGTGTTTACTCTCGTATTTCAGAAGAACTGTGGTGAAAGTGTATCTTAAGAAGAAAGACATTTCTTAAAAGAAAATAGTCAAATAATACCTGAGTAGAGGAGCAGTGATTTCAGGTAACAAAAACAAATATTAACTGAAAAGAACCCTGCAATACAGAGGAGGAGGAGGTACGTTGTTGTTTGGTGAACAGCACTCACCAGAACAGTACTGCAGGTGATGGTCTGCCCAGCAGTTCTTCTCTGGAATGCAGTTCCACTGATGTGCAATGCTCAGCAGCATCCTCATTTTTATTTTGAATATTCCCATGTTTATTTTAAATATACAGTGCTACTCTCCTGCAGCTTTATGATAAAACTGGATGTGATAGCAGTATAGAGTGACTGACTGTGAAGCAACAACCGATTTGGATTGTCCACTCTTTAATGAAATGTTTCAGCATGGATTAGCAAGCTCCACTGCCCAGTAGACAAAAGGAACCCTTTTTTGAAACAAATATGTTTGACCATCATGACTGGACATGTATCTGTAGTGAGATGTCACAGAATCTGTAGCCACGAAAGGAAGTAGTAGTAACATTGTGGAAATTATTTCAGTTTTATTTGACCAGTTTATACTGCTGTTCACCTTTTCTCAACCCCTTACATTACTTTGTTAGGTTGGCCAGTCCCACTGTGGACAGCTTTCAAATGTAATTGGTTGCAAGGCAGTTTGTCATGTACCAAATTCTGCGTGGGCTTGCCAGGCTATTGGAGTGGCTCCCGCTAGTGCCATCCTGAAAAGGCATGGAAGCATGTGTCTCCACAAATGCAGTAGCCTGCATTCTCAGAGTTTGAATTAGTCTCTTCACTGAGATGGTGCTTACTGCATAGTGTCTCAGTGTAAGCAAGTCATCGGCTCAATGTGAGCCAGAAAAGACTCTCTGACTGCAGGGTAGGAGACTGGGTCTAAACAACCTCTATATTGCGTTTATTACATAAGCATTTGTTCAGATACTGTCCTGTTCAGAGATTTATTTTGTACATATAACTCATAGGCTGTTTTGTCAGAACAGAACACGACGTGTAAAGTTTCCTATCTGTACAAAGCATTTATCTGATCTGATTAGTGTTTTCATCCCATATACTGCAGGTAATTTTACTGCTGTTCAGAATAGTGAAAATTTGGTGAAAAGATGGTCTTCCTTCATATACTGTGGGATGTACTTGTGAAACATCTTTCTTTTCTAAATGTGACTCACGTCTGTCATCCTGTGGCTCTAAGATGTGTTTAAAATTTGTCCACTTTTAAAGATAAATTATTGCTGAGTCATTTTCTTTAAAATCAGCGTTTCTTTGTAAGGGTTAGGTTTCCTCTATTCTCCTACACTATAAAAATCTTCTTTCTTTCATATCTTGCCTTTCTGAGATAAAATTTCCTTCTGTCAGCATTTAGTGTCATGTGAGCATCGTCAAGCTAGTAACTTCATGTTGGTGGATGTTGTGTGATGGTTACAGAATGGTCACTGGTTCAGAAGATGCTGATCAGGAAGGGTACAAAAGCAGAGTGGAGACTAAAAAAGGTTGTGCTTTGCTAGGGAGGCATTAAGTACCTGCAACGGCTTTAAGATTTGTGAGGGAACAGTTAGATCTGCAGGAATCTGAAGTGAGGAGGTTTTGCCACGCCATTACTTTTGTCCTTGCTGTCTGCTCTGAGATTCAAGAAATTCTTTTGAACATTGTGGTGCAGAAGGCTAAGTGCAAGAGTTGACTCTCTTTGCTTTCTTCCTTCTTATCCTCAGGTGCTTACCACTAGGAATTTTGTTTTACAGAAACTGAGCCTGTGAATTCATACTTAAGATAGTGCCATATGCTTTTGACTCTTCAGGAGGATCACTCAGCACTAAATGCACTCAACTCATTCCAAGTATTTGTATGCATTTGCGCTAGTGTGTTACAAATTCAGTCCCGGGATGGATTCATTGCACTGTTATCTGCAAATTTTTGCAGCCAGATGTGTTTCTTGTACCTTACCATAGACTTAGTAATATATGGAACATCATTCAGATGATGGTCTGAGTATTTCGAGAATGTTTTACACTATTGCTGTTTTCCAAGATGGTCAGTAGTTATGACTTGCCCTCACAGGCATGGCAGAGGAGCTCATGAGAACATTCTGGCTGAATTTCTGATGATGTTCATGAGGTAGACAAGCAGTGGCTGCTGTGCTGGTAACAGAGAGACAGACTAGTTCCAGGACAAGGCAGCTTTCAAAATCAAGTGAACATCATGTGACTGTATGTGTATAATTTAAAAGAAAAAGAAAAAAAACTAGAACTTCAGCACAGCCTGTCTCTCCAGTATATGAGAAGTGAAGCAAGTGAATACAGCCTTGAATACACTTTTTAATTTTTCAGCACTTGTATTTTGCTAACTTTAGTTCACTCTGTTGACTGTTCCGTCAGACGTTTTTAAATTAAAAGGAATATATGATTGAATTATTTATTAAACAAAAGGTGTTTCCGTGCATGCAGACTACCTGGGCTTTAAATTTCTCTTACTGTTGGAGTTGGAAGAAAGTGCATTACTAATAAGTTAAGAGATGGAACAACCCTCCTTCCTCTAAAATAAGTCGTCCTCTGTCTCCGAGGGAGACAATAAACTAACTTGTGTCTGTCCAGCCACAGAAGAATGCCTGATCTTCATTTGAATGTCTAATTTTGACCTTAGCATGAAGTTTTTTCCTCAGTTTGGTAGGCTCCATAGAAACAAAATGTTATTAATTTCTAGTAGAGAAATATGCTTGCAAATAATTTAGTCCAGATTATCTCCTCATTTTATAGATGCTCCTGATGGGTTAAAATATGTATTTGCCGGTAGATTAATATGAAGGAGCTGTAAACAAGTGGAAATAAGGCTTGCAACAACTTTGCACTGTGTTACTATCAGCCTGACTGTCTGTCGAGGTTACCAGTTCATCTGAGGGGGATTATAACATTCTGTGATTTTGGGATAAGTACTTTGTACAACTACCTTTGCTTTCCTCAGCCCCCGTTACTGCCTGTGTCTCAGTGCTTTAGATTTGTGCACAGACAGTGCTGCTTGTATTTTTGGAGGAACCTGGTTTCCAGGTACCCAATCCTTTCTTGTTCCATTCCCCAGAAGAAAACAACTTATAATTTCTGGTCAGCCCGTGTGAACTTCAAATCCCTTTGGCTGATGGTTGCAGGGAAAGCAGGGAAACTCGGAGGGGGCTTCCGTCAGTCTGGGAGCTGTGATCTCCATAGCTTGCATAAAAATTAGTGAGCTATTTTACCTGGTATTGAGAGGGAATTAACTCCCTGAATCTAAGGGAACATCTGTTTGAGAGGCTGATATTTCTCATCACTGGTGTGGGGCTCGATAACCATGTAGGATGGTAGTGATACAAGAAGCGTGATGTTGTGCAAAAGGCCAGCCGTGGCAGCAAAGGGGCTTTAGAGGAAGGCTGATGAGACCTGCCAGGGCTCTGAAGAGCTCCCAGTCCCTCCAGTGTGCGAGAGGGTGGTTGTGAGCCTGTAGCTTTCCTGTGGAAGGAAGGCAGTGAGCAGTAGCAAGTGGCTGGGCACACCCTGGCTTTGATAGCTACAGATGGAGACCTAAAAGATTGCAGGGCCACAGTCCAACACCAGCACATGTAAAATAAGGCTCAGGATTTAGATAACTCTGTTCCAGCATACTGACGTGCATGGCCACAGTCCAACTCCAACACATGCAAAATTAGTTTCAGGATCATTCCAGCATACTGAAGCCTATGCCTAAACCAGTTATTGCCACAAGCTCAGCTAAATCAGAGGAAAGCATTCAAAATAGTTTTTTTTTCTCTTTTTTTTTTACCAGCATAGTTCAGATGAAATATTTTATATTTTTGTAGTAAGAAAAGTAAACTAGATTATTGATGTAGTAGCTCCATAGGCAACATTTCATATTTTTATAGCCCACAAATAGCATGTTATAGTGTAAGTATACTTTGACGCTATTTTACAAAACATGGATGAAGGCTGACCTAGTAATTTACTTCTAGAGATACGTCACTGGGTAAAAAAATTTATGAGCCCATTCATGTAATATTGTGCTTAAAGACATTATGGTCTTAGTATGCCCACAATACACTTTTAAACCAATGAGGGAAAAAAACCCATCCGAACAGTTAAAGGATCCCTTCTCAAGATTAGAAGTAATGAATTTAATTACTATTTTTCTATTATAGCAAAACACACGTAATTAACTTATTTTATTTATAAGAAAAAGGTGCTAGTAAAATAGATTGAGCAGTGTTCAGAGTTGCTTCAAAATATTTCTTTGAGTACAGCTCATTTTTTGTGAAATGGGGAAAGAAGTTGGAAATCATACTGAAGTGGCATGTACCAAAGAAGTTAAATGGGAGAAAAATTGTTTACAGAGGTATTTGTATTAGCTCAAAGCAGTCATTTAGTTTGAAGGCAGTGCTGGAAAGTTAATACAGGTGCTGGAAATCCACATGTTGTAACACACACCATAGCATTACTTTTTGGAGATTCTGTCAGCACCTCTCTAATCAGCAATCTGTAAATGGAATGACAGTCTTCATTCATTTGGTTGAGAGGGAAATTAATAATTTAGCTACCTGTGCCTTTTTTTTTTTTCTGATGTGGCTGGTTCTGTTGTTGGTTTGTTTCTTACTGGCATCTACAGAAAGATGTTCCTGTAACATTTAAAATAATTTTCATTTTTCTTTATTAGAATGAATTTATATAAAATCTGATGGTCTGCTGCTGGCACTTCTATCCTGATTTTGCAACCTTGTGATAAATAATAATAATGAAAAGGGGTTTTCTTAATAAATAATATGCAAAAACTTCTCCAGTGATACATGGTGCCCTGAGAGCTACTTATTAAGTAGGCAAGTCTGTGGTTCTGACTTGAAAAAAAGATTTGTTTGGGTTTTGGATTTGTTTAAGCCAAGCAATTCAGGGCTAGTGTCGTTATTAAATGTTTCCAGACAAGTATTTTTTTTTGACAAGTATTTTTTTTTAACAAGTATTTTTATTTAACAGATATTAGTGGATTTTGAAAACTGTGTGGACTTTGGGTGTGAATTTGTGCCTTTTAAGATCTCACAGAGTGCAATGTTGGGCACATGGAAAGAACCTAGAGAAAATAGGTTCAGTACCACTCTCTTCCACCCAGATTGACCATCTTTCCTACAGTTTACTGACACCATCCTGGATTCTTCGTGGTATAACCTGTACACTGTACCAACAGGTTCTGTTTGTCCCACGTGTACTTTAGGAACAAGGCAGAGGTTGTAATGAAGTACACCTTACCTGTTGGGTTTATAGGTGTTTAGAGACCCTAACGTGAAAGAAACAGGGCAACTATGGAAGCAAGAAGGCAGCAACATACTCATTCACAGAAGTCCAGTTAATGGTTATTTTAGTTGATTAGCTAGCAACTTCATTTTCTCCCTCATGAAATTGCCTCCACAGATCCTTACTTCTGGAGTTTAATCAGCAGTAGCAATCTATCCCAGGAGCGGGAGATCAGGAGTACTTAATTAAAGAGGGACTGTAAGGCAACTCTCCCAAATTGGATATCTGATCTAGCCTTGGCATCAGGAGAGCAATGCTAGGTAAAAGTGTTTATCAAGCTCCATGTAGCCACTCTGCAAATCTCCGAGATGGGAATAGAATGCAGGCAGCCTGTAGAAGCTGCTATAACCTGAGTAGTATGGGCTTTAAGGCCATCTGGTACCTGAACACCTGCCTGCAAATAACACATACAAATCCAAAAGATGGTCCAGTTGGATAGCTTCTCTGCTTAGATTCCCCACTGGAATTTTCTCCAAAAGCAGTAAACAATCTGTATGAAGTGTGGAAAGACCTCATCCTCTGGTCAGTAATCAAGTGCCCATTTCAAATTAAGGTGACAAGATCAAAGCTAACACAGGTGAGTCAAGGGTGTGGTAAGAAAACTAGGAAAACACACGAGACTCACAGACTGGTGGTAGCATGAACGTTTGGTTAAAATCCAGACTGTTCTAAGCTTATTTTAAGAAAAGGAGGAGAAAACCATGGAAAGGTTTGGGAGGTAATATTGCTATCAGAAGTATAAATGAACACCTGAGTAAATTCTGAGGATAGATGACAGAGTATTGGCAAAATAGCCAGGAAAGGTCCATGAGTACCTGTTTAAGCCCAGCACTGCTGATCCAAAGAGTAAGTATATGCTTTGCTTGTGAAGATACGTATTGTGGGCAGAGAAGTCCAATAAGGTGTTCTGGCAGCTCAGGTGTGCACTTCTGAAGAAAGCAAGAACAAGCAGAAGCACATCACTGAGAGTAACTAGCATTACATTCAAGATAGCAAACATCCATTGTTCTGATAAATGGCAAAGTACATCATCTTCTAAAGCACCCACTTTTCCTTTGGAGAAATTATACAAATCTAGTGGAATTTCGTCTGGCAAACTCTGATTTGGGATCTGAAATGCTTTGACCTATACAGCCAAATTAAGGAAGTGGGATTTCAAAGTAGCAGAACTGAAAAGCCAGTGAAGGATTTGGGTAGTGGAAGCGTCTGACATGTGAAGATATTAGGAAAGAAGATAATAGGACTTTGAAACAAACTAACAAAAATAGTATTGAGGGAACAGTGTAGTGATCCATGGTATTTGGTGCAAGCTCAGCACTCATTAGGTAGCTAGAGGTTCCAGGATCTAGTGGTGATAGTGTAAAAGTGAAGACCTTTTAACCAAAAACAAGCACTCTCATGGCCATGCTCTATGGACAAACTATGCACAGGTTTGACTACGTAAATTGCAACTTACACTTTTTAATTATAACATTTGTGCATGTGCATGTGATTTTAGAATGGTCTTAAAAATCATGAGCACTGGAAGAGGATGAAGAAGTTTGATATGCCTGCATGTACATATGTTAAAAAAAACCACCCCTTCAACATGCTTTTCAACTTCATTTGTATTGACTTTTGGTCAAAACTAATATTTCAATAATATGCAAAGGTTCTGGTTGAAATCTAAGTTTTGAAGTTCCATTGAATTCAGTAGTGCTAGAGTGGTATACAGTAGCGAGATTAAGGAGTTCATCTTACTTTCTTCTCATGCTGAGCTAAGAATATGTGTGATAGTTTGCAGGATAATAATAAGTAATCTTCTTGGGGCGTTGACCACATTCCGTTGATTTTGTACAACTGAACTCAGTACCACTGATTAGTAGAACAATAAATACAGAGAATGAAGTATTTTGTGTTTTATTAACGATTTGCATTTCGTATAGTATTTTGTTTTAAATAAGTACAAAATCATGCCCTTGAATGGTAAGATGTGATTGCTGATCATGTATCTCTTTGTTCTAGACACTTTTATAAAAGTGTATGTATTATGTATGATGTGACCTTCAAATGTCATGCATGCGTTGTGCAATAAACTGTCAATATTTGTGGCTATAAGGAACTAGATGACTTTTACAATAATTGGAACAGCTTTATTAAAAGCTTGGATCAGTCAGCTGGTTAAAGACACAGGCCAGTGTTCATCTGGGAGCTTCCTTCTGCCAACTGTTAAATGAAAGACACTGTAAGGTGCTTAAGATGTCTTCTTTCTTAAAAAAAAAAAAAAAGGGCTACAGTTAAAAAGCTCTCATGCAAAAGATGTTCATTCCAAATAATTTTTTTTTCATCGTGATTAATTTTCAATCCAAACTGAGCTCTGCAAATTAATGGCAAGTAACCAACCCTGGGTTTTAAGTACTGCATCTGATCTTTGGTGTCTTTTGGTTACAGGATTCTTCAAACAAGGCAGCTAAAAGGATGTACTCAGAAACTGTGTTTGACTATCTTAAAAGGTTTTAAAGTTTTAGAACAATTTGAAAAGTAAGACTGCGAAGAACTGCAAAACAGAAACTCTAGGGAATTTGATTAAAATGAAGAAAGGGGTTAAGAAACATTTTGTGATAAACAAATTCTTAATTTTATATGTCTAATGATATCTCTTTGTGCCACATATACAGCTTCTTGCTTGTTTCTTGAATGTATACCTCAGTGAAAAGCATTAAGATATTACCAACATTTGTACACATGCAGTTCTGTTGTGCAAAGTGTTTTGCATCCGTGGGTTGTGAAAAGCACCAGTCTTCAAATGTGTCATGTGCTTGCCAGGTATGGGCTTGAAGTGTATGCACTGCCTTCAAATCACCAGCCTACCAGTTCTGAAGAAATTGTTTAGAATATTTTATTTCCCTTTCTCTCATGCTTGAGATAGCACCTAGATAGCTGCCCCGTAGGCCCGAGTGTTGGCTACGACTACCATTTGCCCACTTCTAAATGTTGCAACTCTTACCTCATGTAGGTGGTTATGGCCATTTTACTTCACTTTAATTGAATTTGTATTTTAAATTTAAATCTGCTTTTGCAGTAATCAGTAGCAGAGGCAGGGAAGTTTGTGCCTTTTGTTTGCCTGTGTGGTTCAGAGAGCCAAGTGGGAAGTCTGATGTCAGAAGCAGTATCTTTTTATTTACCACTGGAACCTTTGGTATAATCTCTATTTCTAACAATACAAACCATGTGAATGGTGCTTTCTCACTAGTAGGCCTCCTTTCCAATTCTCTTCTAAAATAGCTCTCTGTTTAAACAAATTCTCTGCCAATCCATATTAATGCCTAACAGTTTAAGATTCCCATATATGGTCATTATAAAACCTAAATCCTTGATGAAACAATAGAGACAGCAAGTTGTTCCTGACCTAAGACATTAGTAACTCTTTCCGGAGGCCTAAAATATAACTGTAATATTTAGTAATATTAGACTGTTTCATTTTAAACCATGAACTTCACTAGCAAAAAAGTGTGGTGGCATCTACTAATAGGATTCTAATTTGAAATTATGAGCACTGGGCCAAATTCTGTTCTCATTTACATCGAAGCATACTAATTGAAGCTACTTCAGGTAGCTAGAAAAATTTTGTTAATTATATCCCTAATTATATTCCTATTTTCCACTATTTTCAGTATTATTAAAGCTTTCTCTAAGGAATAGGCAAGAAAGGTGAAGCATATTTTTCCAGAAACTTTATGTATCCTGTACTGCTTCCCAGGGAACGAGGTGGTTGAATCATAAAGGCGGCAGCAGTGGCAGGATTAGTACATGGAGTATCAGCTCAGTTCCTTCTTGACATTAGATTTGGGATACAATTTTTCATTCCACAGGATGGGCCAATCTGGGTGATTTATAGATCATCCAAAATTAAGCTTGGTCACTACCACTTCTTGTACCATGTTGTTTCATTAGCTTTTACAGGCAGTTCTAAAGAAATACAAATATTCTGAATTTTAGAAATATATAAAAACCTGGGATTATGTGTAGCTTTAAAGGCTTCTGGCTACATTTTCAAAGGGTTCTTTAGTAACGTCTAAAAACTGTGCAAGAGCAAACATATACTTGTGTGATTACCTATTTTATAAGTTGATTACCTTTTCCATCTGATTGTCTGTTTTTGGTTAATTTGGGAATTCTTGTGTCAACAAATTACAGCTGACTTCACTGATAATGTAGTCTGCGTGAGGACTCCGGTTACCTCTTTTGAACATGAAAGTACCTCTTTGTGAATTCCTGCACTTTCACATACAAGCAGCAAATAAATACTCTGGTAAATTCATGGGACGTGTATGTAGATGCTGTTTTGAACATTTGGCTGCTAACATGACTGGAGTCTGCTGTTACCTAACCAACTGAAACAGATTTCTTTTTACAAAAGCAATAAATCCTTTTCTAATCATGTTATAGACTCATCCCAGACAGGTAGACCAGTCATACAGGAGCATACACAGAAATTTCAAATAATTATTTTCTTTTGCTAGATAACTTCTGCTTTGAGTACACGGATTCACTATCCGTGAAAGTTTTTCTTCTCTTTTCTAGAAATATCCACTGAGGTTGGCACTGTGTGTCTGTAGCATCTCTATCCCTGTGCTGAGGGCACTGCCAGCCGTGGCAGCTGCTCCTTTCTGGGTAGAAAATTTCTGATACCTAATAAGATACTTGCTGTGAAAAATGATTTGCTGGTGTGTTTCTCACTTTCTTTTAAACTGCTGCTATAAAAGCTCAAACCTGTTTATTGGGAATATCTAAATTTCTGGAAGTTTCCTTTTGGGTCCCACAGGGATGTGAGGCAGGCTGCAGCACTGCGTTGGTTATCTCCATGCCAGGCAGGGACTGGTGGCTCTTCGTCCCTCCTCTCCTGAGAAGCAGGCATCTGTCTGACGTGGGACTAGCCCTGATCTCATGGATTGCTTAATTTTAATTTCAGTCTGTGTGGCAAATAGTTTTGCTCACACTTTGGCCCCATTGGCTCTTTGGTTGTATGGCTAATTGCCCCCTTCTCACACAGGTGTGAAAGAGAACTTTCTTTCCTTGTATTTGTCCCCTGAGCACACGTGCACAGTTACTAAGTGTGGCTGAGGCACGATACACAAGAGGTGTCCCTGTCGTACCGCCCAGAAGCTGCTTTGTAGCTGAACTGGTGTGTCCTGTGCTCCAGAGCGGTACCTGCCTGCCCGGCGGCACAGCCTGCCTGGCAGCTGGAGGGCTCACAGCTGTTGCCTTCTCCTTGTGCTGAAACAAGGACCGGTTTCATGTGTAGGATGGAATGGTGCTTTTTGCATTTCTATCTTTTGCTGTGAACATATGCTTTCAAAGTGGAAGAAAAGCTCAGTGAAAGTAAGTTCAGAGGCAAGGCTCGGAAGCCTTACATCTACCATGTACATCTACACAATATTTTATACTCTATTCTACTATTTCCTGCACTTGAATCAGGAAGGGTAGGGATGGGCAGGAAGACATTGAGGACATAGGCCTGCTTATAATGGAAATAGAGAGTAAAAAAAAGCAATCTAATCTCATGTACTTCAAGTGCACATCATGTAGACCACATAACTCAGTGAACCACAATGGCTGTAAGATAAGTAACTGTTCTCTTTCCTTCCTGATCGTTCATCCTCGGAACTGAGCAGCCCAGAAAACATAGCTCAAATCTCGAGTAAATTATAAATTAAATTAATTTGCCAGGGCTAATCCTAGTTCTGCAGGTCTGTAAAACCGTACTACAGTTTTGCACAATTTAACAAAATTGAGAATTTCTACTCAGGAAGGGGTTCTCAACAGCAGGAGAACGAGGACGTCAGAGGTGCAGAGTGCACGGTTATCGGTAGAGCTGAAGACTTTTCATTCCGCACATTTGCTGCTTTTGCATTGTCTGTGTTCCCCAGTTTTCTTCTCAACTTTTTCCTTGCCGATTTCTTCTCTTTTTTCTGTGTCGCTTTTTCCCCCCTTTGCTTTCCATAGAGTGCTTTAAGAGAGTCAGCATAAAAAACCCTTGGTTGCAGACTCAGTGAGACCTAAATGCATTTTAAAGTTAAGCACATTTTAAACTTAAGTGCCTTAACAAATAGGTACAATTTGCTAAAACAGGGCCCTAGTAAGAAATTGGGGTAGCATTTGATGGGGAGAGTTGGCAGCCTTGAACATATCTTTTCATTGTTTGAAATAAAAGAACTTAGATGTAAAGCTGCTCATTCAGGTAGCGATGGCCTCCAGCGCTTCGGTGGGCTTTGTAGGCAGAGGAATTCAAAAGAAAACCCCTCAGCCCAGCTTTAAAGTCTTAGGAATGCTTTCACTGTGGGAAGAAAAATTCTTCAAGGTAAGGCCCCGGTTGGAGCAAAGCCTTTGGAGCTATCTACTGTATGTCTACTTAAATCTAAAAGAAAACTCTTCAGACCACCCACATCTTTCTTTGCTTCATTGTTGTTTTCAGTTTGCTTTTTCAGAGGGATTAGTGCTAGAGTAAACTCCATCGTCTCACTGCCTTGAAAAAATTCAATTTTGTGTAAAGTGAAAATTAGGCTCTTAAATCTGCAAAGCGAGCTGTTTATCTTACAAATTTATTCTTTTTTATTGGGCCACACATATTCAAGATAGAAAGATAAAAGGCAAATGGATAACAGGCCATCATTTAGAGTGACATATAGCAAAACATAACTAGTAGACTCATTCGGTAAATTCCTCCTGAGTGGCTTGTTAGCTTTATCTATATATTTATCTATAATGCTTATATAGTATTTATTGAAAACCAAAATAAAATCCTGCAGTTTATCATCGTGCATTCTGTATTTTGCACTTCAGAAAAATCTTTTCGCACTCTGGAATTTATTTTTTCCCAAAGCAGCTTAAGACATGATTATATACAACTTCTGAGGAGGAAAAAGGGGAAAATCTAAACTCTTTAGGGAGATTGGAATTAGAGACGAGCACCTATATAGGTTTTCCTGGACTCTTAAAGACAAAATAAATTCCTGCAGTATGTTACTTTAAATGCTTGTGAATAATTCAAAATGACAGTTACTAGCTTTCTAACTTAAATATTGTGCTTTAACTCTGCAGTCTAAGAACAATGAGAAAATGTTAAACAAAAATGTGATGTGAAAACTATCAGATTTTGCCTTTTGAAAGCAAGCAATAGCTTGATTACATCCATGAGTAAGATAAGTTTTGGGTTTTTTATCACTCTATCATCTCCTTCTTTCTGCTTTAAGTCAAATAGTTCAGAGGAACCATTTTATAATAAATAATTAAATGCCTGTTAATGTTACCTTTTCCAGAACTGAGATATTTGGGTCTCTGCTACTGTGTGAATAGATTTTATTGGAGCCAAATGTTTAAGTCTTTCTTATGTCCCATCACTTCCATTTAAAAGGCAATGCTGTGTAAACTGCACTATGTTTCCTGACAGCTTTAGTTACATATCCAATGGGTAAAGGCAGAACATTTTTTAGTCAGTCCTTTCTGGTTGAAATGATCGAGACTGCATGCAGATGTTAACTGTACGCTTTGTACCTCAGTATAATCCAGGTAGCTCAGCCTTTGCGTAGGGGTGTCATGATGTGTCCATTTGTGTTGTACCTTGTGTGGCATGTCAATAGCATAAATCTGGTTCAAAATTTCAGCATTTGCCATGGTATTTTTGGTGCAATTGTGAATTGATGCATATACTTGATATTCCGTGACTCTAAATATAAGATGAAAGATGAGTCTTGTGTGGTTTGAATAATGACTTTTTAAAAATGCCCTACGCTTCTGCAATTTTTATGCCAGTCTTTTGTAACTTATTTTGTTAACAACCCGCTTGCATAAAAGCAGCTTATCCAAGATGGCTGAGAGTGACTGTTTCCTTGTATCAGGTGAGAGAAGAGATGTCCTGGACTCTCACCCATTATATTACAATGCAAAGAATAAGCGTAGCTGTGAACACTGAAGGAGAAAACTTGGGAGCTCCAGGTTAGAGGGAGAAGGAATTTCACCTCATCTGACTAAT
This sequence comes from Apaloderma vittatum, assembly GCF_000703405.1. Lineage (NCBI taxonomy): Eukaryota > Metazoa > Chordata > Aves > Trogoniformes > Trogonidae > Apaloderma > Apaloderma vittatum. The sequence continues at coordinate 109,071 of NW_009703293.1, read as the reverse complement.
ATTTTATTATTGCCTTTCCCATGATAATAGTTCACTGACTAGGTCACGTGTTGTAACTCCAATGCTGAAATGTTGCAGAAGTTGATTAGCGCTGTGTGTAGACATTGCCACTGCTGTTGGACCCCCCTGTCACCAAAGTTCTGTTGTTTTGGGAGGTTTTAATATACGGATGCAAACTTTTTCCCCCTAAAAGCATAGAGATTTTCAAGATACTTATAAATTAAACACATTCAACAAAACAACAATCTAAAACTTTTTTTGGGGGAAAAATTAATAGGAACTAAGCAAAAGAAGAAATCAAACCAGCTGCTGACACAGCTGTTTCTTTTCTTGTATAATTCAGTTCAATATAAAGGTACCATATGCTGCTTAAAATGATGATAGGAAAGATGAAATAATTTAAGACAATAACAAGAAAATACATGAATTGTCAGCATTCTGTCAGATTTAAAGAATGAAGTAGACAGGTGTAGTATTGACATGTTTAACTTTGTGTTGTGTTAGCAGTTTTAGTGAGAACAACTTCTGACATGTGCTGAAGTGATGTGAGAACGTTTCTGTGTTGCAGACATTGGAGAAGAAGCTGGGAGATCTGTAGGAGTCCAGCAGCCAGCTTTACTGAGAGACAGGAGCCTTGGTTCTGCCATGAAAGACTGCCCATATTGTGGAAAAACTTTCAGAACGTCACACCACTTAAAGGTCCACTTGAGAATACATACAGGTGAGAGGAACAAGTGAGCGGCGCACTGCCGGCACATGCCATGTGTGTGGGGGGTTAACTTAATATGTGCCTCGGAGCCTGAATTCCCAGTGTAGATTTGGACTCATTAGTTGGAGAAAGTCTTCTGAGAAAGATATATGACAGTCTTAAATAAAAGCACAAGGAATGTGTTGTTGGATAAAGACCACTTTAATAGAATCATCTTTTCCCAGTTGAGGTTATTTCTGTCTCCTTCCCTGCTTCATCACTGTTTCCTTCAATTACCCTTGTCCTTCAATAGGCATAAGCCTATTGGTTTCAGACTCAGTTGTACTAACTGCTTCAAAGGCCTTCCTTAGCGTCTGCTTAGGGAGCCTCTATGTTTTTCTCAGCTACTATTTTTGTTCCATTTAGCATGCTCATTTTTAACCTCTCGCTGTTCATAAAAATACGTCGGCTTTATGGATCTGCAATTATTTTTTTCCTCTAGAATTCACCCAAGTTACTACTTTTAAGTAGTAAAACTTAGCATATTTTGTGCCATGGTAAAACTTCCCATATTTTATTTTAGTAACAATCACATCAATTTTACCCTACAGAGACTTGCTACTGCTCTGGGTTCTCACTTTATTTTGGTATGCGACTCACTGAGTAGCTTGCTGTCGATCCTAGGAAACTATAATCATTCCATTTACATTACAACACCTTCTTTGCTTAAAATTACATATGTGCATGGTAAGGTTCATGTAGGTAAAGTATATATTTAAGAAGACTTGCTCTATCCATAATTCAAATCTGACCTGCAGCATTGATATCCTCAGGTCCTGTTGACATCACTAGAAATTCTGTATAGGGCCAATATGATACTGTTTTCTTCCAGGTCTTAGGTATCACAGTGGGCTTTGGGAGAGTATGCACAATTGGTGATTTAGGATACTTCTCTTTGGAAACAGACGTAGCAGTCACTGTAATTGTAGAGTCAGTATCTTTTTAAACCATTTAAAATTAATTTCCAAATTTTACTGCTACTTTTGTAATTGATAAGTAAAATAAATTGCATGATGAAATAATTTTCAGTTGTACCTCCTACCTGGAAAACTTCACTTTTAGTTTTTATTTCACTGAAGTACCAGATAAACAGTATGTTTCTCCCTCCCCAAAACCAGTTTATCACATGTGCTTGTGCACATCTAATACTTGATGTTGGATTTACAAATGTGAGGCCTGATTTTGGAAAATTAAAAATGAAGGTTGAAAATTTTTTAAAGAAAATAATTTCATTATTGGGATGGGAAAGTCTGTTCATTGTGTTTTTATTTCTCTTATCTTGAATTGTGGAGTAGGAGTATACCACACTGGTTTGATCTGAATTTTAAGATTCGGCACCCTGATGTAGTTTTATGTGATTGAATTGCACACCATTTAGGGCAGGAATTTTCTTTTCCATATGGTGGACTTCATAAGATAAAAAAAAAAGACAGTGAAAACCCTATTTGTGTGCTCTCTAATGTAGTAAAAGTAAATAAATGGTAGTTATTTTATTGGAAAATAACCTTGTAACTATGAAGTTTAAACAGTTTGACATTTTTACTATTGGAGATGCAAAGAAAAAATCTTTAAAATAACCTGAGGATGCCCATCTCTTCCTTTTGCTTTATTATATAGTGGTCATTTTGTTCTTGTTTTAAGGATTGCAGTGATTACATATTTGATATTTGTGGCTTAGAACTAGTGGAAGAGAAATTAATTGCAATGGAAATATTCCATAACACTTGCATATTAAAACTAACAAAACAAAATTAAAACAAGAAAAAATAAACCATGTATAAAGTAAGAACAACAAAAAAAGAAAACATCATACAGACTGTTGAAACAACATTTGCAATGTATTTAAAAATCATTATAATTTTAAAATAGATAAAGATCAGTTTCCATTAGGGTGAGAACAAAGTATTTGTAAATAATGACAAGAGTATGTTTAAATGCAGCAATGTTTTACATATTGGAAATAATCCTAATAAATATTATAAAAATGTAAATTGGCAAATTACTAGAGTTATTAAACAAAAATTAAGTTGCTTTGCAGTAAATGGAAATGATGTAATAGATACTAGTTATTAAACAAATATTGGTTAGCTCATACATATCAGGGACAGCTTCCTGCCTTTTATGTCACACTCTGTCTTTATTATATGCCTGGATCATATAACTGACTGATAAAAAACACTTTACTGTGTTTCTCCACTACATTAACTCAATTACTGTTCTTGTTCTCACAGCACCTGTTTGTTAGAGATGAGCTCAAGCAGTTGAGCAGAAGTCAGTTTCCTTCGAACATCTGTGTGTTTGGAGGCACATGAGTAGGTTGGGTTGGTACGCATGCCAAGACACGGCCCAAAGTCTAATCCAGCCAGGAGGTGCTTCTGTGGCAGTTGGCCCAAAAAAGCCAGGGAAACCATTTAATCCTCTGTGAGAGCAGGAAGCTCTTCTCTGGTTTAGGAGAATTAGCTAGTGGCTTGGGTTGATTCTTTTTTTGGTTGGATATTTCATGGTTGCAGCCTTCTCCATTTCTCAGTCTCTCTCAGTTTCTCTGTAGTTTGCTGTCATATAATAAGCTTCTGAAGGAAAAAGATAATCAAGGTTTTATTTAGTGCACTCGATTGAGTCCCAACACACAATTGTAGAGGATTTTTCTTCTTATCTAATTCAATGTTGTTCAGCCCGGAAGAGCTTTAAGAGGAAGACAGTAAGATATGATTTCTGATTGTTCCCATATGATAAGAAGCAAAGGACATAATTATATGAAATCAATTTCACCTCTTTCTTGCTCTAAAAACTGTTGAAGGATGAGACAGCTCCTTAGTATGACCCCAGGAGAATAGAGGAAGGGCTCTCAGGGCAAAATGCTCCAGAGCCTCGGGGCTTAGAGAGGGCAGATGGAGCTGCAGTAGCCCTCCTAGATGACTTCTTTATGTTGAGCGGTGCATAGGGACAGGCTGTATGGTCCTGCTTCTTCAGAGCCACCTAGTTCAACTCGCACAAACTCCCTGTGCGAAGAGATGCAGAACCATGAACATGGTGCATGAAAATGCGCCAGTGCTGTACAGCAGACACGTGAGTGCACTGGCCACTTTGTGATTTGGCAGTGTATAATACAGCTGAGAAGGTTATAACACAGAAATCTTAGAGATGCACAGACTGTGAAACTGAAAACCATTTAAGTACCTCAGACCCATAACATGCCATACGCAGATGCTTCTGGAGTTTCCATTTTTCCCCTCTGGTGACAGCACTTTAAGGTTCCTTCATTTAGACTCCTGAGCATCTTTTTATGTTCTTGAGCACTCTCAGTTCCCATGGAAATAAAATAACTGGGTGTGATTTTTACTTTACATGTCTAGGCCATTGAACTGCACAGAAACAGTCAAGTGTAAAAATTGGAATTTCTTACATTCTACCTCTGACAAACCACACATAACGTACAGACTGGTTTTAGATTAGCTCTAGCACCTCTTTGCACCTTGCGTTAGCAATGGTCCAGAAGCTACTGCAGATGTAGACCAGTTTGGGTTTGTCTGGTCATTAGGTGCTCGGGAATATTCCAAGTATGACTGGCACAGTTAAGTCCCTTGAGTAATAAAACAAGAATAATGTACATAAGCAAAGTAGACCCCTGAAGAAGGTTTGAGCTCGGCCAAACTGACGAATCCTCAGAAAGAGAGGGATAGGAAGAAAAAAACTTGTCAGGGCTGTATCCATTGACTGAGCATTTGTTAGAATATGTACGGCGCACATCTTACATGTATTAGATGTATTATATACATTTACAGTGTTACTGCATTTTCCCTTGGAAATGTGACTAGCCAATTTTGAAACTTGCTTAGATGAACTGATGAAATACATTTAAAATGGTGCTATTTTAAATGAATTCAATTCACATTTTCTTCCTAAAAAAAGACTGCCTGTTGCCATTCGCTGAAGGCGCTTGTAGTGGGATGAGCAATATGAATAATTAAGGAAAATGGGTATGTGTGCTCCAAGAGGAGACAATTTTGGTATGAACATCCTTTATTCTTACATCTCTGAGATGAACTAAAAGGACTTTTCATTTCTCTAGATTTCTCCAGATTCCCCATCCTTAACATTGTACAGCATGCCTTTTCTCCTGTCTTAATGACATCCCAAACTTTTGTTGAAAATAATTGATTGAATTTAAATTTCCTTAAAAGTTTAAGAGTTAATGTTACAGTATAAATTTCCTACCAAACACTAAGTAGGGAAATATCCATTAGTGAAATTAACTACAGTTTCTAGGTAGCTAACAATGTGCAGTATACAGTAGGGCATGGCTAATGAACACTGCAGTGGGTGATATTTCATTATACAAATTAATGCTCACATTTTAATGGGAAAGTCACATAATGAATCTCAGCTTCAGTGACAGCAATTAGAGACACAGATTGTCCCCTTCTGGACAAGGCACTGTTTAGCAATAAGCAGCTGTGTAAAAAGTCTTCAGGTTTACAACATATATATATGCTTTGGGGGAATTACTGTACAGTTTATATTAATGTACTGAATCTTCCCTGTGAAGTAGCAACCATATTTATCTCTCTGTGTTTTAACTAAGTAAAGACATGTAAAAAGACTAAATAAATATTGCAGATGAGATATAAATAAAGCAAAATATTCAATTATAAAACTTTATAAAAATTAAAATATTTTATTGTAATGCCTAGTGCACAATTGAAAAATCTTTCATAAACTGAGTCGAAAGCATCAGAAGTCTGTCCTTATACAAGGTAGGGATAGTTTAATCTTACATAATAGAGAAAAATCACTAGTAAAGGAAAGTAGTAAAGAGAAGAAGTTAACTAGTATTTCTGACAAACAGATTAATTGTGTGGTGAAACATGTGCAGGATCCAAAAATAATCCTACAGAACCTTTGATATTCCATTTGGTTTAAAAAGTGTGAAGTGAATGATTAGAATGATAAAAGAAATTACCATGTAAGAATAGGCATAATAATGAACTAATTAAACCATACAGCAATTCATTTCTAAAATATCTACTGCACAGTGGATAAAATAGGTTATCAATAACTGTTTCAATGGTAAAATAAAAAATGCTGGAAAATGTTTTCAATATTCTTTCTTTGGAATTATGAGATGTTTGATTTCATTTGTTCTGCATGAAAGAAAGCTATAGCGTGTTTAGAAATGCATAGGATCAAATTGCAACTCACATTGTCCCTGAGCGACTGTCAAAACCCCACCAGTGGCTGCCAGAGCGTTTTCTGTTGGGGCTCTTGTGCTGATGCACAGCGCTCACTGTGCTGAGGAGCAGAGGGGCATGCTCCACAGAGAAGCTCCTTAAGAAATCTTCTTTAAAAAGGAGGGGGCACATTCAGTAGCCAAGAGTAACGTAGGGTGCCATACAGATTTTTGAGAAGCTGCATGTTAAGTATGAAAAACGAGTGAAGAAGCCCACAGCACTAAATACAAATATCTATTTTAGAAGTACAGAGATTTGATAAGAGAAACTAAAAGTAATTGTAAAAATATGTATGTGGCTATTAAGATTAATGAGAACAGGGCAAAATTCTGTATATCTGGCAGGGTTTAACAATTGGTGTCTTGCTAATACAAGAATAGATAAAAAAATTATCAACCATGGTATAGAAGACTAAATACTCTTCTGTTCTCAGAAAGAAGCTGTAGCCCACCTCATTTTAATATTTTTCAGAATGAACGAGACTGGATAACTTATAGATAAAGTCTTGAAAACTCTGGCTGGAGAGACCTCCATATGATTAAAGTACATATGAGAAAACAAGTCTTGGAACACAGAAGAAGTTCTAGAGCACATGTAACAGTAAAAACACGCTGGCTGTTCTAGTATTTCCAAAAAGAATGAATATTAAGTCTTTGAAATTATCAATGGACTACCTTGCCATAAGCTTTGGGTAAAATTCCAGAATGAATTTGTTAACTAATTAAAAATTGGTGGCATAGTAAATTCAATTTTATTTTATGAAAGTAAGTTTTATCTGATTCCTCACTTTCTCTCAATGCACATGAAAGTATCTTGTTCTATGTGACAATCCCCCCACCAAAAAACCCCTGTATACAGAGATGAAGTGGACATAAACTGGCAGTTCAATGGCAGTGCTTTCAGCTCCATGTATTTAGTATTTCCTCATTATTTGGAAGAGTACATAAAATCACTGTTGATAAAATTTACCAATGGCACAAAAATGGTAAGATGCTAAAAATCATGGGGAGGCACTGATTAGTCACTTAGTCAAGTGGGCTCTTTTCAACAATATGAATTTTAAATCAGCAAAATGTAAAGGAACAAATACTAGAGGCGTTGATGAACGGGGCCTAGGATTATGGTAGAGAAGCAACAGAATATGAAATGTTAGTTGATTGCTACAGCTATTCATGTAAACACAGTCGTGGACCGTATAAGATTAATACCAAGTTGAAATTTCATCAAAGGTTTAGTGGGTGCCCATAATTTAAAAGATCATTGAAAAATTGGGAAGGGTATTCCACTCAATAGTGAGAGAAGGTGCAGAGGTGACTGGTTTGCCATCTGCAAGTACCTTCGTTAGGAAATAATTCTTTTTATAAAAAAAAAATATTGTTTCATCTAGAAGGGGGAAAATGTATCAATGTTCAGTAGTAGGAAGCAGACTCTGAACAAATTCAAGCTAGAAATAAGGCACACATTTTGAGTAGTGAAAGTACTTAACCGGTCAAACTGTTTACTTACGGACATGCTAGATTCTTCCTCATTGCTGTGGCTGAAACAGAATATACTATATCTAAGACAAGTAAGTATTGTTTCAGATTGTAATTATAATTTGATGCAGGATACTATCACGTGAGGGTCTTTGGCCTGTCTTGTCCAGCAGATCAGACTACATGATCATAATTCTCCCTTCTGGCCTTAAAATCTGTAAATCTACTTATAATCTGACTGTGGTCTCCTTGCACAGCCCATAGCAGATAATTCCTCTGACTAGTATGATCAGTTTGTGTTCTGAGCAGGGCTGGTGATAGCTTGCATAGATTGTACATCTGGATTGTTTCTACAACCTTCTGTACAAATAAACCTGTTTCTACTGGGCAACATGTCTGTTTCCAGTTATCTACCAAGCTTTTGTGCAGTTTTTACAAGCAGCATTGAATTTTTATTGTTTTACTGTATCCTGATGTAAAATAGCTCTTGTGAGACGTCTTGTGTCTTGTAAACCAGAGTGGTGGGTAGATCAGAACTGTGATTATGTTGCCCAGATAAGTTACTCTCTGTAAGATTTTTTATTTTTTTTTTTTACATACTGGGGTTTCTTTCTATGCCATTGTGGAAAGGTTTGCAGGAGTGCAAACAGGGCTGGAGAATTAGCAAGATCAGGATGGTCATTGCCTTTGTGAACAATGAAAAATGACTCTTGGATATGAAATGCAGAAAATTATTTTGAAAAAGTCATGTTCCCTCACTCCTACATGGCAGCATTAATTTATGTGAACTGGTATTAAGTGTTAAATAACTCATCCAGACACTGCTCTTGGCAATATTACCAGGGTAATCATTACACTAGGATGAATTCTCTGAAACCTTTTCTTAAAGTACGTGATACAAACAGGTTGTCTTCTAACAAGAATCATAGCCTACCTCTCTTGTCCCTTCTAGTATTCTTTGGACATATACCACTGCAGTTGCTGGTAAGAGTCCTGGAAATTAGGGATCCTGTGGGTTTTCCTTTGAAACTGTCATGGGTTTTGGTTAGGTTGAGGTTAGGTTGGGCTTTTTCCCACAGCAGCTTGTAACGGTTTTGTCATTTGCACAGGAACTTACACAGAGTGTAGCTGGTCATTAATTTAAATCAATGAAATAGCATCTAAATACCTACACAGTTAATGAATTTAAGGAATACTGACAGAGTAAATTTGAAAGATTCAAAGATGATTTACTCCATCCTACTGCCTTCTCCCAATGCCTCCTCAAAATAGCAGCAGTTAAGATGGCTTTGAAGTAAACTGATTGCTGCCAGTATTTGGATCTAAAAGAGAAGAGAGAGGTTTTGAATAGTTCCCTTTGAATAATGTTATTTGTCCAGTCCTGTCAAGGTGGCACCGTGTGTTGCTTTGTGTTGAGTGCAGTTTCAGACCTTCAGCTTTAAGATCTCATTTTTAGCCATGCAAAAGGTGGGAGCATCACAGAGGCAATGAATCAAGGCAGGGAGAGATTTGAACTTTTTATGACACTCTGTCAGACAGTTGTCCCCTTTCCATCCAATGCCTATGGCTTTGGTGGTGAGCTGTGCCCAGATCTCCTCTGCTGAAAGGAAGCTCACTCAGTGGATTGCCCTTTGAGTGGAAAATGTAGTGACTTCAAGGATATCACAATACAGAATTAGAATATGTTGTTGTCCCCGGTGTTGTAGACTGAAAGTACTTTAGAAGTATATATTTTAACTCCCATATGCCCATTTCTACATATACTTACTGCTTTGATCCACTTCTGCATGTTTTTAGCAACATCAGTGCAGCCTACATTGCAAACTTCTCCTCCTCCCTGCACAGGTAGTTATCCAACGGTTGACACAGTGCCTGCAATGCCGGGACACCCTTTTTAATGATGTCACTTGATGTCACTGAACTATCATTAGAATAAAAGGAAATACTCAATATAATGTGTTAAAGATTTCCGTAAAGGCATAGGGGAGGCTGAGGAAGAGCTTATCAATTAAGAGCATTGAAAACTCCATTTAACCTTATAAAGTCTGGTACTTGTTTTTCGCCAGTCTGATTACTTCTTAGAGAATACTGGAAATACTGAGTCAGAGATCACTGACAAATATCAGAATAACAGAAAACGTCTCAAAAACACTGCAGTATGTACACACTGTGAAAACAGCACTAATATTTGTCCGCATTCTGACTGGCAGCACAGCTGTCAGAGTTTGCACACTACCAAACAGCCCCGCAGAAATGCCAACAAGCCAGTGTCTTCTGTCCCCTTGTCCCTGCCCTGAAGTGCCCGCGATGGGCAGGTGTGTGCTCGGACTCTCACCTGAGAGCCGTCTCAGTTTAGTGATTCTTGCACGTCAGTAGGAACTGTTTGCTTTTGCACAACTCCCACTGAAGCACAGCCCCTGTTCCTCGTTTGCTGAAGTGCCAGAACTTAATTAGGTGGCTGTGGAAGACTCTGCAGTTGCACTGAAATGTTTAAATCTGATTTTTTCTGTTAAGCTGTGTGGACCCAGGCCTACGGCATGAACAGGGCTAATTCCTACCTCTTCTGCTGAACACCTTTTGTTCGAGGTGCTGCACTTCTGTCCTCTAAAAAAGGTCGATTAACATGGTCGATGTGAAGCTCTCATGTCTCCCCATTTGGCTTTAGGATTACATTATGGATTTAGAATTCCCACACCTTGTAATTTACTTCAGCGTGTCTGAACGGCCGCACGTCTCCAGGTGCTGTGCGTGGCCGGTAAGCCCACGCTGTGGCCAGGGCTCTGTGGCCATTCCCGTGGTCTGGTGTTGCATCTCGTTAGTAAATTCCTGCCATCAGGGAGAAGAGCAGCTTCCCAAGTATTTATCAGCCTTTCAGTTGAGCCTGTTCCTTAAATAACAAAAGTTTGAAAGCTTTTCAGTCTTATTTTAAGCAGACTTTGAGGTTATTTGAAAATGAGTAACTTCCCAGCTGGTTTGGTGAACTGAATAATATTATATAGCATTTTTACTGTGGAGAAAAATTTCAAAGCAAGTATTTCCATTATACCATTTGGAGAAGGCTTGCCTTTGTCTTTGGGATTACTTAAGCAAAAAAGCTACGTAGAGAAAATGTTCTTTTTGAGCTCCCTCATAGAAATAATGGCCAATATTGACAGCTTACAGGTCTTTCAGATTCTGTCACTTTTAGTGAGGATTTCGTGCTTCTTCCCTTAAAAATGAACTCTGCATTGCGAGTGCTCTGCAAAAATTTAGACATACTTTTGCTTAGATGCACATTCTTTTGGGTTATGTCTCTATGATTTTATGTAAATGTTTGTTATTCGTGCGATATCTTTTTCTAAAGTACAGGAAGAACAATAAAAGTTTAGTCTGGGATTCAAATATATATTTAATTAATGAAAATCATCTTACATGTTTTAAAACTATTCAAGTTAATCTTAAAAAAGCGCTTATGGTAGGTAAATTACATGTTTTACTACTTGAGTATTAGAAAAGGCATTAATACAATTTTAAAGGACTGCAAAAAAACAGTAGATAATGCTAATTTCAAATACAGAAACTAAATATATTCTGTACTTTTTTATTACTCGATTTCTTTTTTATTTTATTGACTACTTTTTATTTTAACTATATGTTCTTACGTGCTGCAATCATAATGTAGTGTAATGATATTAATATTTTATAGGATCTGTATTTATAGTTCTTTATTTAGAAACAAAGCAGTAGGTCTGCAGATCTTTGAATCCTTCTGGAATGGTGCCCTCCAAATAATGATAAATTACTTGTGCAGTATGCCATTTGCTAATTATATCCATGATTTACTGCAGAGCAAGACTTAAATCATTCATTTCAGTCTTGCGTAACAGTGCCATAAAATTTTTAGGTTTAAAAATGGTTTCCATGTGTATAATTTAAACAAATTTTAGAGCAATTGTATACACAAAATATTGCAACCATCCATTTGTTACATTCTTTGTCTCTCTTTTTTTAAAACTTGTACTTTTAATGATTACTGTGGTTGAAATTGTTATGCTTCATTTTCATAATCATAGCTTTTAATTCTACAACGGTTTTCTACATGTTAGATTAAGAAAAAGATGGCTAATTGTGTGTAGATACCATGTCATTCCTGAATAGCCCCACATTCTGGAAACCCATTTTAGAAATATTCAGTTTATGAATTAGTCTTCAATTAAAAGCATTGCTTTTTAAAAAATGAATTATTAGCTCTAAGATCCTCTTGTTTTCAAGCAGCTAACGTTGATTTTTTTTTTCTTCACTCATCCGTACACCAAAGTACGGTTAACTCTCTTTATTTTTCTCTTTATCCGTACCTATAGGTGAGAAGCCTTACAAGTGTCCACATTGCGATTATGCTGGCACTCAGTCTGCGTCTCTTAAATATCACTTGGAACGGCACCATCGTGAGCGACAGAACGGAGCAGGACCACTCTCTGGGCAGACTGCAAGTCAAGAACACAAAGACGAGACATCAAGTAAAAGTTCTGTGTTTATTAGACCAGATATCTTGAGAGGAGCCTTCAAGGGGCTTCCTGGTATCGATTTCCGAAGCGGCGTGGTCTCACAGCAGTGGACGTCAGGAATGCTGTCTTCTGGAGATCAGCAAGGACAAACAGCAGGCATGTCATCTGAAGTATCTTCAGAAAACATGAAGGGTTCAGACATATCTCCCAAAGGAACACACTTCTCTGAACTTGGCCGTGCTTACCAGAACATGGTTGGGAATGGTGTGAACTTTCAAGGGTCATTGCAAGCTTTCATGGACAGCTTTGTCCTAAGTTCTTTGAAGAAAGAAAAAGAAATGAAGGATAAAGCTCTCTCAGATCCACATTCAGCAAAAACTCTGGGCTCAGATGGTGGTGAGGAAAAGATAAATAGCAAGTCCTCACAGCGAAAACCAGAAAAGTCACAATACGAACCTCTCGACTTATCCGTAAGGCCAGATGCGGCCTCCCTGCCAGGTTCATCTGTTACCATGCAAGACAATATTGCTTGGCACGGCTGCTTATTTTGTTCCTTTACCACTTCATCTATGGAGCTCATGGCTCTGCACCTCCAGGCCAATCACTTGGGCAAGGCTAAACGTAAAGACCACATCATAGGGAACAACAAAGACCAATCTAGAGAAGCTTCAGCCTCAGTTAATAAAGTGAGCTTGCTCCCATCTTCTGTGCAGTCCAGCAAGGAGGCAGTAGTTTCAAACATGCTGAGCCAGCTGGACTCAGCCTCTGAGAAAATGGCCCAAGGACAAAATAAAGAGACCCTGGGAGAGCAAAAGAGCACTGCCTGGCCCAGCCACGCGGAGTCGGCTTTTTGTAATTTTACAACAGACTTCTATAAGCAGTTTGGTGTTTATCCTGGTGTTATTGGCACAGGAGCACAAAATTCTTGCACCGGTAACGAATCCGAAATAAAACCACAATCCGAAGATGACCCAAATATTCTGCTCTCTGACTCTGTAAATAAAAGTGCTACTGATGACCTTTCTGACATAGCTTCGTCTGAGGATATGGAATCTTCCAAGGAAGAAAACATCGAAGATGAGGACATTGACACAGAACCAGATATTATGAATAAGCAGTTGTCTGTCCTAAATAAAGAAAGCAGTGAAGGAGGCGACAATATACAATGTGCAGTCACCTCACAACCGACACAAGGGCTCATATCACCACTGCCACAAGCGTCAGAAAAGCAGTGGCACGGTCAGAATCTTCTCTCCTCCCATGAAACTGCACAAGGAGTGATGAAACCCGAACAAGTTCAGGGTCCGCAGGTCCTGGAGAAGCAGATGAACATGTTGTCAGTCCTAAGAGCTTACAGCTCTGATGGCTTAGCAGCCTTTAATGGACTTGCAAGTAGCACAGCAACTAGTGGATGTATCAAGAGACCTGACTTGTGTGGTAAGTTTTAGACCTTCTTTTAGACCATTTCAGAAAACACTTGTGCAGAATCACGAAGCTGCCCTTTAAATATACCTAGTCATGTTTGTTAGTAATACATTTTTTTAAATGTTAAACCCTGTGGGCCAAATTCTAGTCTTATATGTGGTCTACTCCATTGAAATCAGCAGTGCTGCATGCATATACTTATACAGGATTTTAGAAAGAACTTGCTTTTTAAACTAGAGTAGCAGCAGTGTAGACTATCTGTGCTAGTGGCATCTGAGCGGGATACCTACTGCTTTAGCATACTCAAAGGAGGAAAAAGTTTTAAAAAATTTACATGGTAACTTGCAAACTTTTCAGTATTTTGATATAAGTAAGAACCCAAGAAAAACACTGGATGCTTTGCCAAGCAAACCTTGCTTTTTCTCTCTTTTTTTTTTTCTTTTTTTTCTTTCTTTGATTTGGGGTGTGTTCGATTACCACAATATTAATGAAATCAAAGGCCAGGTGCGTAGAATGTGTCTACCTGTGGTGGGGAGCCTTTTATTTTTATTTTTTAATTTCTTTCCTTCCCTTTTTTTTTTAGTTATATTTTTCTGGTTTGTTTCAATGGCACCCATACAGCAGTTGCCCTTGACCATTTTCACTATTCTAAGTAGCAGTTGTACAAATTGTGACTTGCCTAATTAAGAATATGCCTCCAGGTAATTAAAAAACCAACAACACACCAAACAAACAAAATCAACTTTTACCCTTATTAGTCTCTGATTTACAAAATTGCAGGTTTGTTTTCTCATATCACACACATCATATGTGACAGAAAAGAAAGTTAATTCTGTTTGGAACAAATGAGAATAAGGATTTTTTTTGCATTTATCTCCTATTTTGTCAGCAGAGTTCTTGTTTGAGAGATTTTAGAGTGTAAATCCTTTGAAAAACAATATCGCTTCAAAAGCAGAGCAGGAAAGGACACAAAAACTTCGGTAATGCTCATTTCAGTTAACGTTCAAAGTAATCAGAAAACTCATTGTCAGAGCTGAACATGCAAAATAATATGTATTACAGTTAAAAAAAATAGAAAATGTGATCAACAGTTATAAAACCTGACAATTTAAAACGAAACCCTAAATCTGTGGTTACCCTGGTCAAATTAAAGTTAGTGGAGCTTTGTTTGACTTATGTGCTTAAAGCCATAACCCCTTCTTCAGGCCTCTCTCTGCTTTTTCAAGTGTGTTAGTCCAATAAAAAGGTCCGATTTCTCCTCACAAAGGTTATCTCAGCTGTATTCTTAGAGCATTTCGGTTTCACCATATTGTCATTACTTAAACTGAATCATGAGCCCAAGTATCTCCATGGCCTTACTTGTAAACTTCTGTGACACAGTGCATTAAGAACCAGTTTAGATAGTTGCAAATACTTCCAGATTCTTCAAAATCAGCAGATACATCGCTGATATTTTGGTTGATAGTTCATTTAATTTGCAGATGGTAAAATCCTATTTGGATTTTTTTTTCTCTATTTATGGGGTACAATCAGTTTCCAAAAAAAAAAGGCAGAGAAATGACTACTTAAACAAACAAGTAAATAAATTGGAAAAACGAACATTAGTTGCTTTGTACAGACTACCTTATACTTCTTCCCAGACATACCATTTTTAAAACAACAACAAAAAACCCTTCTAACATTATTATTGAAATGAGGTCATGTTACTTCCATTAGTTTTTTGTTTCATCTTCCAGCCAATTCAACAGACATTTTATGATGGCTTGAGTTTATATGATTTTAAAGATCATATCCCTTTCACAAGCTCTTCCCAGTGATAATGGATTTGACTTGAAGTATGAAAAAAAAAACAACAAAAAACCAACAGAAGCTTGTCTGTCTACTTTTTAAGCCATTTTAAATGGAAAATGCAGTGCAAGTCCTCCTTTCTCCCCCCTCCAAAAATAGCTTTTAAAAATTCTTTACAGACATTCTGTTGAGTTTTTGCAGAATATAAGTATTAAGCTTGATTATTTAAATCTATTATTTCATTTTTCTCAATATGTCACAGCAAAAGTGGATGAGTATGAACAAGCCCCATGTCAGTAGTTCTGTTTTTATTTGGTTGGCTTGGACACCACCCACTTAAAAGTAGTGGGTTTAGGGAGTTTTCATTTTCTCTGTGACATTTTATACTGTGAAATCACACTCCATCTGTGCCTGCTAGTGCGGGAAATCTCACCTGATGTTTCTGTGCTTGCAGACTAGCCAGCAGGAGCACCCTCTTCATTTATTAGCCTTCCTTCCCTCTTGCACAAAGCCTGTGACCTTAGGCATGCTTCCCTTTGTCTCTCCTACTGCCTGAGACATCAGAAAACTTGAGACACACCTCCAGCACCTGATTCCAGGGCATGACTCTTGTGTTCTGTATTTTGGGAGACGGTGTGTTTGCCTTTGTTTTAACGGGCATCAGTGTGTGAGTTGTTGACATCTCAAGAGCGCACTGATACGCTTGATACAGTCCTTGCACAATCAAGACAGCAAGGTGTGGTGCTCTTTCCACAGTCAGAATATGGTGGAAATCAAATTGAAATAAAATATCTCAGCCTCATTTAGCTGAGATTGCATCTTTGATTGGCCACACTAATTGACTTGAATTTCTGGCTGCAATAAAAACAAGCTGGGATTTTCAGTGATCCATGTGGATCATTTTTAGTTGGCAGATTTTACTTTAGATAATGGGTCAGCTTTTAAGCACAAATCTTGGCACAAGAAGAGTTTAATTTCTAGAGGAAAATGCCACCAACTCACATTGTTGTTTTGGAAAGTCACCACATATGGGGGAAGCAGTTTCCCTAGATGTGGAATGAGAGAGACTGATGATGTACACATAATTCATTTATGCTCCTATCATGCTTCAGGCTGTAGGGATGAAGGACACAATTAGGAAAGAACCATAGTTACTGCATAGTACAGAAATTTCCATGTCAAAATGCTGCTGAAAAAAATTTTTGTAATATTTCTCCTTTACATATATAGCAGAATTGGAAAGAACAGAAAGACGCAAATGCTGTTGATGAATTTAGAGTTACTCCTGACCTGTACTTGGTTTTGGAGTCTCAAGTGACTATGCCTAGGAGCCAATCTTGTTAATCTTTGCTACCACACGGTTTCTAAGAAGAAGAAGACTTGGCTTTCCTTGCTGCTTGGCAGCTGGTTGCCCATCGTGGAGGGGAAGCCCGGAGTGGTTGCTCCATGGCTTGGTCGCTGTCTCGAGCATTCTTGTCCTGTGCTCTCACAGTCCTTGCTTATTCGAGAAGTTAGTCTCAGAGGATCTAGACCTACTCTGTAAGTTTTGGAAGACCTGTTTTTCTTTCCATTTAGGATCTTCTTAGGGGTCCAGTTAGCTCAGTGGTTTGAGCGCGGTGCTGGCAACAATGACCAACACCGAGGTCACGGGTTCGATTCCCACTCGGTCCCCATGTGTTGCCTGGTCTAGTCGAGAGGTGGCGTCCCTGCCCAAAACAGGGAGGTTGGACTAGACGATCTCTAAGGTCCTTTCCAGCCTCCTAGGCCATTCTATGATTCTCTTTCTCTGCTTGTCTTCCCATATACATGCAGTTGTATCACAACAATGCTCTACTTCCTATTCCAAGTCATTAATTTACACGTGATTTGTGCAGCATCTATTAATGACAGGAACCCTTACCTTTCTCTCTCTCCTCCCCTTAAAATTTTTCAGTCCTGTGTCTAAGACGGTAAAATTTCCCTACTTGCATTTTCTGCTTGGGGAGCCCTTGGCCTTTCGGTAGGTGGGCTACAGAACTACTGCCCAGAGATAGTCCTGCGTGTTCACTGGTTGCTTAATGGGTTAGTGCTATTGAACTCACACTTAACAATGTCCAAAAGTATTAGTTCCATGTTGTATCTATAAATCTAATTTGCTTCCATTCATGCTTGCTTTCCTCTGCAATTAGTGCTGCTTTCTCCTACATAGGCTCCACCCCATGATCACTTCTGTCACTGTATGAAAATAAGGCAGGGTCCTTCTGATGTACGGCAGCAGCTTTGGGGCTCTGATCCTGCAAAGGGCTGAGCACTTTGAGCTTTCTTCAGAGCAGAAAGCTTGCACAGAATTATTAAAATGTTCAGCATTGTAACTTTCTGAAATACCTTCCAAATGTGGAACTGCAGCACAGACAAGAGGGCTGGGCAAGGGGAAGATAGATTGTGGCAGATTATTACAGCTTTATTGTCACGTAATTATAGTGCTCTACCCCAATGTTTAAATAGTGAATTTAGTTGTTGTAAATTGCTTATTGCCACAGGTGTCAAAACCAGAAAGATTGTAATGCTAACCCCTTCAGAGCTACCACCAACATTTAAAATAGAGAAAAAGATTTTTCATTGTTTGTGGTGGCTTCACTTGAATCCTTGGTGCAGCTCTTTTAAATTATAAAATCCATATTCAACAGAAGCAAAAGGCCTGGTATACCCAAGCTGTAGGACATCTGCGAGGCAATGGAAGGTCGTCCTGCTGCAGCAAGTTGTAGTATTCCTTCCCCTTAAACCATCTTGGGAGGCAGATAAGTAACCCAACCTTTTGTCCTGGTCTGCAGTTAGAGGAGTAACCAGAATATTCTTTTCCTTCAAGGCAGAATGAAATGATATGGAAATTTCACTGCAAACTTTTCTTTGCCCTGCTGTGGTGATTTTGAAGAGGTTTCTTTAGTTTCAGTTAGGAGGCCCGAGGCCAGCTTGTAGAGGCCGAACTGGGCTGCTGAAGGGGAGAGCAGCACCTCGGCCCCACGCCTGGGTTTCAGCCGCGCTTCTGGATGTCGCAGTGCCATTAGCATGGCAATATCAAACCAAACTCATATGGCTTACTTCCTTTTTTTAATTAACTGGGAAAGCCAGTGATCCAGTGAAGTTTGTGTTGCTGTATAAAAGGGCCGGTCTGTGAATAGCGTTGTATTTGCCAAATGGTTCGCTAGTCATTTCAGTACAAACAAATGGATGGTGTCTGTAAGTCTGCAAACACTGTTGACATTTAGCCTTGTTTATGTTACTTTCCTTTTGCTGCATATTTTTGGCTAGGAAAGATACTGACTGAATCAACATTGACTTCCTAAGCAGAAGCTAAGGACCCAGTCTTGCATCTCCTCATTCTTGATGAGTGGGGCTAGTTAGATGACTAAGGATTGCAGAATCAGATCCTGTGTTTGACTTCAAATTTCATTGCTGTATTCGTATAATTTCATTTGGTTGCATTCTCTTGTATCAGAAGTCGGTCAAAGTGATAGTTCGGTATCACCATTTTGTTTACTGTTGAAAACGTTCATTTCTTACCATTTTTCATATTGTGATGTAGCATACTCATTCCATTTACATTTCTGGACACTAACCCCCTAAAATAGCAGCTAAGTGCCACGTACCTTGTATTCCCAGTGAAACCAGAGGCATTCAGTCCCTCCTAGCACCAGATCTGAAAGGGGGATTGTGTTTGCAAAAGGAGGCCTTGGTATGTGCCTTGATTTCAGACATCAGTGGCCAGCCGCACCAAGGCAAATCCCCAGCACAGAAAGGCTTTTCTTTTCTTTGCAGAGACAAAATAATGATGTAAGCTTAGAGCTGTATGATTTTGCTCTAAGTTTCATCTCCCAAACAGTATATTCTTATTGTTTCTGTCATATCCAGGTCAAATTTAAATGATAATTTAGGATTAGACAGAGGACATAGAAATGTTTCCAGGTCTTTCCAAAGTCAGACAATGCTTTGGTTTGTGTTTTGGTTCAGGAATATATATTCTTGAGTCTGAAGTATAGTATTTCCTGTAACTGCTCATAAACACGAACAATTTAGACATCCTTGTAAGTCAAAACTAAGTGTACGATTAATACCTATTATGAGACCAATTTTAAGCAATTAATTTGACAGGAATTATAATTTTATGTTACAGGCTTTCAGAAATAAATAACCAAATCCATCTTTGTAATCTAAGGAACTTAGGATATCTTTATACAGAGATACCTTGTTATGCACAGTATTGCATATCTGGAAATCCTGGAGTTTGCTCCCACCTATCTAGATACCTGTAGTATGAGGGATAAATAATTACCTGAGGCTTATTAATTGTTTCAGCAAAGAAAAAAATATATACCTTAAGTGTAAGCATTAATATATGTGTACACGATACATCCACAATATATAATGAACCATCATGATAGTACAAAAATAGAGGTCCTGAATATGTTCTGTTATTTATGTGTTTGGCAAGCTTAGGAAATGGACTTTAGTACGAGTGAAAATTCTCTTAACATTTTTAAGGTTATTTATTGTCATTTCTATTTGAGTTTTTAATGGTCCTGTATTTTGTAATGCTTTAGCAGGAAAAAACACTGTAGTTATCTTTTTTCATATTCTTTAAGCAATATTTCTAGCTTAATATATTGTGCCAGGTTTTCCAATATTAACCAAGAAAGACAGTAAAATTCAATGAACAGCACTCTGACATCCACAATTTAAAACCTGTGATTGAAGTGAAATGTGTAAACTTCTAGTGGGTTATCATGTGCTTTGGAATAGAGTATTGTTGGAAGTAATTAGAAAATATATTAAGGTTTCCTGGTAATGAAGGTATGTAAGTTTTAATAATTGTTGCTTTCTGAATAAGTGTCAAACTATATCTTTAAATGTATATGGAGTTACAAGTTAGGTCACTTCTGAATGGAATGTAAAACAATACTAAAATGCTTCAATAACTTATCTCAGTGTTGCTAATAAAAAAAAAAGCTGTTAACCATTAGTGCAGTTTTGAGTCATTTTGTTAATTCATTCAAGAAAACTCTGAGAAACTGTTGTACCTTTTGGTAGACCAAAGACCACTGATGCACTCCACAGTTGTTTGATGCTTTGAGAGGCAAACTCTGCAAAGCTGCTTGTTGGCCTCGTAAAGGATATTTATTAAAAACGCAGTTTTTAACGGAGTGGTTTGTTTTTAGAATGATGCCATGTGCAGTCAGGCAGGTGTATAAGAGGGGGCATTAGACGTGTTTCCTCTGTCACAGAAAATATCTTTGGATCGTAGGACCCCTTTCTCCTCTGGCACTATTAAAATCCAGCAGAATATTTTTGTGGAAGTCACTGGGTTAAAGATGAGTAATGTGGGATGGATTAAGTGTGTAAGTATTAGTGCCTGGGTGCTTGACCAGAATGAGCTACGTATTTGGGTCCAGTCCTGCAGCTCAAAGTAGAGCCTTAGTGAGTAATGGGTATGCAACGTCTTTCCCGGTGGAGAAATACCAGGAGCATACAGCCCGTGCGTGATCTTTCTTGGTTAATCTTGCCTAGCCTTACATTAAGTTGCATTCTTCAACACTGTAGATAGCACCGAACTCTCATTTTTGTTTCCAGTGGAAAGAATGTGCAATAAGCATTCCAAGGCTAGCCTCCCTCCTCAGACCCACCTACAACTCACCCAAGATAAAGCAAGCATAGGATAATGAGCGACTGGTCGCATCAGTCCCAGTAATACCACTCAGGTCCATGGTAAGTGTTTCCAGGATGGGACCCCTAAGAGGTGGCCTGCTCGGCACAGTGCTGGGAATGCAATGGAAGCTAAAGGAGAACGTGGCTAGGGCTCCCAGTGTCACATCTTCATTAATGCTGTCAGTTTTGAATTGCATATTGATACTTTTTATTTATTCCACCAAAACACCATGAGTCAGGACCTGACATTTTAGTGTTCTGTGTCATACTGAGAAAAATCTGTAGTTCAGCAGTAGGACAATTATATTATTTTGGAAGGGCTAGAAATAATACAGCATTTGTGAGACAACTGTAACATTTATCCAGACTCAGTGTGAGATTGTTCTTCCTTCTATTTGAAGAGCACTTCCAAGAAAGTATCAACTAGGAGCAAAGAAAAAAAAAAGACAAGGAAAAGTGGCAATTATGAATCCATTTAACCCCCATAGGGTATAGTCTCATCTTTTGTAATACCGCTGGCTGTTACATGCCTAAACTCACTTCTGAGGAGTGAGCTGTGAATATAGTCCTTATTGTCCTGTGGGCAATATAACTAAGGAAAAAATATCTCCATAATACAATGGAGCATTTGTCTGAACGGCATAACCTAAGGTCCATAATATCAAATCTAAAGTTGTAATTATACAGCTGCAGTCACACCACTCAAGTGAAGGCTGTGTCAGCACTTGTATTATTTAAGAACTCCTGTTTTCAAGGGTTGATGAGTCATATGCAAAGCCCATTTCTCACTAGACCATTGTTCTGGTTGTTCTGAAGCAACGTCTAGGTAGGGGCCTTTCCCCAGTAGGACACGGTCATGTCTTCTGCAATATGCAGTGGCTTAACTCGGCAGTTTGTTTTGCTAATGAATGCATGTTTTCCAAACTAGGAAATTACCTAGAAGGTTTGGGAGTTATGCATTTTCATTACTGTCAAAACATAAACTAGTGGGGAAAAAAACCAGGATGGGTCAGGTCCACACTAAAAAGGAATGTAACAGTTGAAACACATCTTTCTCAGAAATATAAAATTAGGATTTTTTTTTTCCCAATCTATCATCCTCAATGTTGATTTAATTTCTCTGATCTGAACTTTCTTAGAAGACCCAGTCACAATTTTATTTTCTGAGATGCCTTGACATGGAGCCTTGAAGCTCACAGTAACCGTTACTGCCATTTGAAGCGGCCGCACATTTGCTGGCAAGGAGCAGAGACGAAAGAGGTTTATTTACAGCGGCACCACAGAGGTGAGCTAGGAGCACTGTGCATCCCTCCCGCACAAATGTAGAAGGAATCCGCTTAGGATTGAAACCAAATGCCAGCAACAGTTTTCCCACTACATGAAGGTTCTGGCTGGGTGTGCTGGATGTGAGTAAGTTCAGCTACCAGCCACCCCTGCCCGGAGCATTGCCATTTACAAGCAGGTGTTCCCAAAGCCACCCCCACGTCAGGCGTCTGCACCCGAGCCGCCCGGCCCACCCCATTGTGTGTGAGCGAGGCGCAGGCCAACAAGTTTCTTTAAGCCGATCTCCTCTGATCCGGGGTGTCTGTAGTGCCATTCCCTGCATAGAACAGCCATTGTTCAGCTCACAGAGCGACAGTGGGGTAGAAAATAGCATGCCATGCTGGGGATCAGAGAGGGAATTGTTCCTTAATTATCTCTTACTGAAGGGAAAACCCAAGGCATATCCCGATATGTGCTGTGACTCTGGCAGAACATGAGTTTTTTACATAGGATTTGGGGAGGGGGGCTCACGTTCAGAAGCTGGCAGCCCTTGCTCCTCCTGCAGGTCTACCTGTGATTCACTTGCTGACCATGGAAAAAAATAAGTTTTCTGCTTTGGGTTCTCCATTGTGAAATGGAGAGGAATAGTACTTATCTCCCTGGTAGGAGTGCTGTGAGGATAAATGAATTAATTAATGTTTGTAAAGCACTTTGAAGATGAAGAACATTATATAAGTCCTCAGCGTATAAATGCTTCCTTCTCTGATATAACTACAGTAAGCTATAAAAATTTATTGAAGAAAATAAACACACATTGAAAATATGTGTTGGGTGTGTATATCCCTTTCAATACCCCAGCAGCATTCGTGAGCCTGGCTTCCCGAGCAGCACAGAGCGGTGAACCCGGTGCCAAAACCTGCCTCCAGCCTCAGCCCCGACCAGCGCC